>NW_007577843.1:645158-649961 GCF_000690725.1 Stegastes partitus | reverse complement strand
AACCGGCAACCTTCTTGCTGCGAGGCAACAATGCTACCAACTGCGCCACCTTGCAGCCCCACGTACACATTAAAAGCATAATAATCTTAAGAAATATATAATATTAAATATTAAAAACTGTGTCTTCGGGAGGGAATTAAGAAAGGTAATTTGTGCTCGATCTGATTACCTGATACCATTTGCAGTGTCTCAAAGTTGTCAGCAGTTTCACCAAACAGACCAAAAAGGTACAAGCATCCAGTGTTTCACATAAAAAAAGAAAATACTAGAGAAAAGTGTAAAATACAAACAAATTTGTGTATCAGAACTTTGTTTCTTTCGTATTCCTTTGCCATGAATCATCTCACAACTCCTCGGATTTATCTAGTGACCCTTTGGAAGATACAACTCCCAGAACAGCTGGTCTGTACCTTTACTGGAATTTTCATGCAGTATTTTAACTTAAGTTGTGATACGGTACTTCTTGCTAATGTCGAGTAAGTTCTATATAGTAGTACGGGCGAACATTCTGAGCGTGTTTCTGTGTGTTACAGTTCCAGGACGGCGTGTGGACCCTCAGCACCACCATCTGTGACGCTCTGATGACCATGGATGTGATGCTGTGCACCGCCTCCATCTTTAACCTCTGCGCCATCAGCATCGACAGGTCAGTGCTTGCTCAGGTACACACAGCAGATGAGGCCACGCTGCAAGAAAACAACAGCAGTCAGTAGTTCTGTTGTAAACGTTGAAAAGGCACAAACATTGTAAAAGTCATGAACTCACCAGGATCATCCTGTGGTCAGGAGGAATAGGACATGGATTTATTGTCAGACTGGAGAAGATATATTCATATTCATACATGCAGTGTCTAATATCTGTGGGACTGAACTACAAGCCTTGGAACCTCTTTCTTTGAAAAACTGCCAAAAGGACACCATTTATAAGAACAACAAACTGTATAAAAAGAAAGAATTGTCAAGATTTAAACTTTCCAGTGGTCCATGAACACATCGTGTCATAAAGTTCCACTGCATAAAATAAACAAAAAGCTTATAATTGTGATACTTCAAAATGACTTAATTCTACACATCCCATTTGTTTTAAAAAAAAATGCCAAAAATAAACCCTTTATGCGAGATCCTGTGCAATCATAAAAAATAAATAATCCAGCTCCTTAGCACATGTGAGAAGCCATGACTGACTTAACAGGAACCAACAGTCACATAGACAAAAATTAAATAACCTTCAGGGGAATTTCAAGTTGTGTTTACACAGAGCAGAGAGGAGATGACAGACGAAGAGGAAAATGAAATAGATGCTGCTCACCAACAGGATACAGAGGAGCAAGTTGTTTGAGGGTACATTCAGTATGGTGAAACATCTTTCTAAGGTTGATACACAGAGTAGAGAGAAAAAATGAATAATTTGTCGAGGTTGTAAAAATGTACATAGACATAGTCAAAAAGTAAATCCATAGAATGTGAAGCCCCCCTTTTTTCCCGTGTTGCTTATGTACATGGTGATTTCAGTTTTTCTTTTTCTTTAGTTCTTGTAGAAGAAATAATCAAAAGATTTTCACTTTCATTGGGGTCTTTTTAATGATTAATGCATTTTAACTGTGTCATAGTGCACAACATTTCTGAGTTCTCTGTACTTCTAGCCATGGTTGTGCTGTCTCTATGAAGGTGCAGGACTTTCTATTGTAGGGAAAAATGATCCCACTCTGACTAACAGTGTGACAGGAGCAAGCAGTGCGTAGGAACTGCTTGGGCATCAGAGATTAACGTTCTTCAGCATCAGCTTCAGTCTCAACCTCTGGTAGATCCCACTTAACTCAGTGACAAGGCCTATGTGGCAGTTACTGTTTAGAATGTTCTCCTTGTTAGCTGGGTATGTTTACATGCTATCAATTGCGCATGAAGGAAAATGTCATCAGCGAAGCAGGTATTTAAGTCGATAAACAATCTCATCTGAATCAGAATCAAACCAGAATCCGAAATGCTTTATTGATCCCCTAGGGGAAATTGCTACTAATGGACAAAATTGCAATTTCCCCAAAAGATCAAAGTAAGTGAAAAGTCAAAGTCTCAGAAACAGTACTACCTGGGAAGACGTGAGTGTATGAATCAAATTTCCATGGCAATTCATCCAACAGTTGTAGAGGTATTTCACCCACAACCTCATGGTGGGTTTAGAGGAAAAGTCTGGGAATCATCAAGTCAATAGGATTGATCCTATGGGAGCCATGAATGTCTGTGCCACGTATTGGTGCAAAATCATCCTGTAGATGGTGAGATATATGACAAGACAAATAATCTTTGAAATGCTGGTGGAGCTAAAGGCAAAGTCAAAGACTCCCTGAAGTCATTAGGATCCATCCGACATGGACATTCAGATTCAAAGTGAGAGCACAGAGCCGCTGCGTCTACGCGTGCCACCATCTAGATCAAATTCCAAGATAATCTATCTGATAGCTGTTGAAGTTTTTCAGTAAAGTTCAAAAGCTATTGAGCTAATCATGGAGCGAAAGAAGAGTCGAGGAATCACCAGAGTCAGTAGGATTCTTCCTTTGGGAAACACTAATAAATGAATGAACTTTTGTACAATCCATCCAGTTTTGAAATATTTCATCCTGGAGCACAGTGGTGGAACAATATTGTCATTTCAAGAGTTGTGCTATTAGCACAGAATAAAAAATATCATTTACATTTATTTGAAAAAATACATTTAAGAAAGCCAGCTGTACTCTGGGTCTTTTTTAGGGTTTCAAAGGCCATAATCATCATTCCCAGAGCTGACTGAATTATTTCCCACTAGAGTTGTTTGGATGATGGTGAGTTTTCGTCAGCGAGAGTGAGGAAGATGCAGATGATTCTGCAGCCAAAGACACCCTCGATCTCTTGCAGGAAGAAGTCAAAGTTCAGCAATAACTCAGAGACATCGTGTCATAAGCAGTTTTAATTGGCCTCATGTCAGGGTCATTGAGGAACATCAAGCTGGTTAATCAAACCAGAACCCTGAGTGATCTGTCAGGGACACAAAGGACACCATCTGATCTCCATCTGAAGGTCGGCAGGGTCAGACAGCCATGCCATGATTCACTCTGATGTGGAAATATGACGACGACCTTTTGTCTGTTTCTAGTAAAAGCTCCAAAAGAAGAAAAATCAGAACAGACAGGACAATTTAAAGCCCCAAATGAAGGACGTGTCAGCAGTGATGAAATGCCAGCTTCGCTCTGTGCTTGTTAGTTTGGCTCAATGAGATTATCTAAACTCTTGGCTGATGTTGAAGGATGGAACTCTTAGCTTTAAACCCGGACTGCTCCTCAAATCTGATGTCCCGGCTCCAGAAAATATGATTACGTCAGAAACTGATGGGGAGCAGTGAAGCTAACGTGGACTGATGGTGATGATCTGAAGCTTTTTGAAGCAGCCAGCAACATTTAGACACTTAACTGGGTGACAGAGTCTGAATAATTTAAGAAGACTGGGCAGGAAACAGAACCTGAAGGTCTGCAGAGAGTCCACCTGCTGCTGATGTTCACAGACTGAAGAAGAAAATCTTGTGGTCTTGCTGGTTTTATCAAAAAACTGACTGATTACCTGCTGTCATTCATGCATGAAAGAATGACTTTACAGGTCCAAAGGCTCAAGAGGCTAGCGGGCGCCTGAGCCAGAGCTCTGAATGAATTGACTGTTGTTATTATTCCTTGATGGAAAGTCCAAAGGATCAGTGAAAAGTACACTGAGGAGGTTTACACCACTCCTATCTGTCTATTACACATGACAGTCAGCAGCTGATATCTTAGCTTAGCATTAATCTGGATAGAAGTGTAGAAAAGTGTAGAAATCTGAGGACTAAAATAAGAAAACTATAAATTAGAGCATTTTTTTAAGTGGGACCAGTAACTTCCAGGAGCAAGCTGGCTAACTGGAAACAGCTCAAAAGCAAGATTTAACCGGACATCGCCTACATGTTTGTTTTTTACACCGAGGTGCATTAGTCTAGATTTAATAGACAACATTCAAACTGTTGGAGTTTTAATTATATTTATTCAGTTTATTTTGATTGGATTGGTTGTTGAATGTTTTTGTATGCACAATGTTTTTCTTGTTTGATAGAAAATGAAAACTCAGTTGTTTGGGAGACTAGAGGCTTCTCTGTAGTGCTGCTGAACTCGCATCTACTGTAGCCTGTAACAAGGCATTTAGGGCACATCTGCAAATTGTGTTGTCTGTCAAGAAACAGATGTTCAGTGAGTGAGGTGTTCTGGAGTAGACACTTTTATTCATTGTTTGCCTCTAGGAGATGCTCTGAACTCATGTGAAGAAGAATGTTATTTGAAGTCTTATTTTTAGAGCAGATTTGTAAATTAGCTGGAGAGTAAGACAACATGGAAGTGAAAGCAGCACTCTGATCATTTAAATATGAAAGTTCAATAAGACTGTTTTGTCTCTAAAATAGTGGTGATAAATCATGATGTCAGTATTGATCAGAAAAATTGTGATTGTCATTTGGGTCATTATTATGCTGCCCAAGTCAGTTATGTGGAATTATTTCAGCTACAGAAAGGATGAAATTGACTAAAATCAGGTGCTCTGTCTGCAGCATCACTACACGAGGCAACATAGCTAGTTTGTTTAAATATATTATATATTTATTTAAATATTGTTTAAATATGCCACGAAGCTCTGGAAAATGAGTCAGGTCCAAAAACCCTCCAAAGCAAAATAAATCTTTTTTCATGTGAGAAAGGTTCCAAATGGGTTTCACTCAAAACAAGTCTTACAGCAAAATGCCATTGTTCAACCTTTTTTT
>NW_007577843.1:552818-644067 GCF_000690725.1 Stegastes partitus | reverse complement strand
TCATTTTTTCTTTTTCCAAAATCATGTAGCCCCTCAGACCAGTTGTTTTTCCTGCCAGTCAGTGTCATACCTAGCCTACTGCTGGCCATACTTTTATATACAAGTATTGTTATTTCTTTTTTCAGCCAGAGAACAACTTCTGTTTTACAACATTGATCTGATATAGTCAAACATTATGAAGACACGTGTAGCTGCAGGACTGATTACAGAATGTCAGTAAAACAGGTATATATTATTCAGTGGTGTTAATTTAAATGTAAAGCAGATGGCAAGTATGACATGGATGCACAATGGTGTCGTGTGTCATGTTGAGATGAGTTAAGGAAGGCTTTGGAAGTAGATTTGTTTCAGGCCGACAGAAGAGTGTTTTGAAAGAAGCGTTTTTCCAGAGACACTGATTTGTAGTCGGGTACACTAGAGTTAAAAGTGTAAATAGAAGGTAGCACTGAGGTGTGAAGGTAGATAAGTACCATGAACTTTGTCAGGTAGAAAAGCAGTTTTAAACAGAGTGAACAGACTGTGACAGTGAGGTTAGCTGGAGAGAAATGATTTATTTGTTTCATGCCCGGACATAAGGAACGGCACTAGTTTTGTCCAGTGATGGAGTAAGTTAAAGTAGAAAAACAATAGTCCCTATACCTTAAAAATGTTCTGTATTCGTTTTAAGTTCAAATTGTTGTTGAAAAAAAGTATTTAAAAAGATCTGCAAAATGTACATATGGTAGGAAACTCATCTTTAGAATTGTACTACAAAAAGTGCTAAATACATCTCAGTACAGTAAATCCTCATGTCTGGTATATTGTCTCTATGAGACCTTTATTATATCTTTATTTTTGAGCATTATTGCACTTCTGTAATTTCTTGCTCTGCTTCATTAGTCCCTTATCTGTATCCAGCTGCTGCAATGTGTAACAAAGGCTAAATACTACTGCCACTGTGGTTGCACTAGACTTGATGGATTCTTGAGGGCATCAGGATACATGCACGTTGCACAGATGGCAGTAGCTGGGTGGGCTAGAAGGAACTTGACAGCAAATACTTGTTCTACAATATAATGAATACACAGAGACTAATATCAGGAAGGAAAATTTGGAGTGTAGAATGAAACTAAAGATTTTTTTACCGCAGCTGTCAGTCACAAGTGTAGCTAATCACAATATTAATTGCTGCTTTGCGGTAATAGCTGGGTCGAGACTTCATTAATGTTATTAGCTCCACCTTTGATTTTCCTACAGAGACAGGTCAAGAAGTCTGCTATGAAAGGTGTGACAAATATATAGGTAATTATTATTACTACCATCGTGAGATTGACAGAGAGGAAGAGGCATGCTCTCATGTTCACTGTCAGTATAGCAGCAGACACTTGTGTGTCAGAATTCTGGCAATTTAACTTCCATTTTTAATTTTTCCAACAATAAACTAGTCAGATTAGGCAGACTGTGTTCTTATTGATGTTATTCTAACATGTAAGATTTCTCTCGCCTGTTGCAGGTTCATCGCTGTGTCAATCCCCCTCAACTACAACAGGAAACATGTGGACCTACGGCAGGCCGTGTTGCTGTCGGCCACCTGGATCCTGGCCTTGGCTGTGGCCTCGCCCATCATATTTGGAATCAACAACGTGCCGGGTCGCGACCCCACTGAGTGTAAACTGGAAAACGATGATTATGTCCTCTATTCATCTGTGTGCTCTTTCTTCATCCCCTGTCCCATCATGCTGCTACTGTACTGTGCTATGTTTCGCGGCCTGCGGCGCTGGGAGGAGGCACGTAAGGCGAAGCTGAAGAACAGCATCCAGGCCTGCCGCAAACTGCAGGAGGCAGCAGCCTCCCTGCCTCCTCTGGCCTCGCTGCCACCGCCGCTGCCACCTATCATAGAGCGGGAAGTGACGGACACTCCCGATGAACCGTCCACCTTCCAGTCCCCGGAGCAGCCTTTCCCTTCTTCAGAGTGTAAAGACGGCCCTGTGCCGACGGTGAGCTTCACGGACATCAAGTTCAACCCTGACCCTCGCCGAAGGAAGAGGGCCAAGATCAACAGCCGGGAAAGAAAGGCAATGAAGGTGCTTCCTGTTGTTGTGGGTAAGTTTGCTTCCTGTTCAGCAGCAATAAAGAAGCATTTTGGGCTGGAAAGAGAGTTATGGCATAAAATGAACCATCTACGTAAATGGAAGGGTGCAATTATGTTTTTTAAACTGTTGATCTATGACCAGAGAAAACAGAGGAAAGGGCTGCGTTAGTTCCTATCGTTAAAGATGAGAAAGCCTTATAATGGTCAGTGGAGTGCTTTGTGAGCTCTTCTTTCCAGTGTGACTCTAAAAGCTACTATTAGATAGGTGTGACCCTTGCTTTCAAAGAGGCAGGGCTCCAAAAACAAGACACTGTTTGTAGATTGAAGTAGAGCCTCGATTCTCCAAAACTGGGGGGGAACAACTGTTAAAGAACAATTTTAATGTGACATTGATGAACAGGAAGGCAGGGGACACCCTGGACAGGTCACCAATCTATCACAGGTCTACACAGAGAGACAGAAAAGCAAGCACACTCACATTCACACCTACGGACAATTTAGAATCACCAATTAACCTCAACATCATCTAGCCAGAGAACCAGGAGAGAACCCATTCTGCACTGGGAGAACATGCAAACTCCACACAGAAAGATCCCAGGTAGAGACACAAACCATCTTCTTGCTTGAGGTGACGGTGCTAACCCCTGAGCCATGGCTTAAAATATAGCTTAATCTGTACATTGTCTTCTGGCCTTCAAAGATCCTTTACAAATTTGTCCAAGAATCTTGAAACAAAACATATCAAATGTATAACAACGCTTCAACTTTTCCTTGGCTAAACAGCGAACAAAGCATCGACTAAAAACTGTAAAATATGTAACAATAATGCCATTACTGCATGTCAAATTGTACTGTCGCTGAGAAATAATCATTTATCAACTGCGACAGATATAATGTACCAGTAAGTTTCCAGTGATGCGTAATGAGCCCAACTCAGATTGCGAGACCAGCTTGTGGCTTACTCAGAAGCACGTAAAATTTTTATGAAAGCCAAAAGTCAAAATGTATCAGTGTCACAGTAAAATTGTTCTTCGTGTTGAAATGTTGCTTTAGATTTAACTATCATTGAGCTTTGGAAGCAGGTGGGTTTGTGTCAGACATCCCTGTTCAACTTGATTTCCAGTGATCAGAACTGTCCGTCAGCAGCATGAAAACTCCCATCCACAAATTTACATGAACGGTGATATAACAGGTGACTGCAGAGAACTGAATGCCTCACCGCCACCTCTGATGCCTGTTCCAAGGCACTAACACATCCATTAGAATGGGTCAGCCTAATAATAGCAGTGCAAGTGCTTCCCTTTAGCATACAGCGGCTAATCCGTTCAGCTCCTTAATCTGAAATCCAATTATTACGCAACACGCACGTTTAAGTGTGCGAGTCATTCTCATGATTCTATTTCATTAGCTCACCTGACAGTTCAGGGCGCAGTCTGAGGGAATGACTGAACACTATAAGGAAATGAACTAATTAACTGTTGCATACACAACTGTTACATTAAATACACAAATCAGTTCATGTTGTGGGTTCCTCAGGCTGGATTTTAATAGTTTTGCTTAGAAATCTAACTGGAAGATGTTAACTGTTCACCTGCTGTCAGTCTCCAAACTACTCCTGAGTGTCCTGCTGCTAACTGTGCAAAACTGAAAGCAGGTGATCACTGGGAGGCCAGCACTCTGTTGGTCGGTAGATGGGTAGGAGGGCTCATATGAAAGGTGGTAGTTTGGTAGGCAGAGAGATATACACAATATTGATAGGTTGGTAAGTAGATAGGTAGTTATATAGTCTAGTAGGTAGATGGTAAGTAGACGAGTAGACCAGTTGTTTGGAAGATGGGTGATAAATTGACCACTAGATAGGCTGGTTGGTCAGAGGCAAGTCAAAACTGGTCGCTGAAGCTCAACCTCATTAACTCATTGTACTCAACAACCTGAGGGATGAATTGGTAGGTTGGTAGATACAGTCCAGTATCTACCAACAGTTTTGTTCTTTAGTCACTGTCCTTCATCACATTCAATTCAAAATAAAATAATGGATCACTTAAGTGCAAAGTCCCAGCTTTGATTTAAGCAGGTTTTCATCAATATAATCAGTGACACCTGGACATTTTAACAAAACACAGAATTCATAATCAGGTAGGCACACCAATGGACATGACCTCTTTCAGTGTCCAAAAGATTCATCATACATACCTTCTACAGTTTCTTTATCAAGAGCATTCTGTCTCTCCCCTTTTCATTTCCCATCCCTCTGTCAAAAACAGAAACCGTCTCCAAACCTTAGCGAACACCTGTTTCAAAAATCACTAGACTGCCTGAGTGTCTGGCCTCTTTCAAAAAGCAGCAGGTCATTAAAAAAGGCTCACAACATCATGAAGCACAGCACCTCTGTCCTGCACCCTCATTTTCAGGTGCTGTTTTTCTGGCATAACTTATGTCTGTCCACATCGCCAACCAACCGACGTAAAGCACTGTTCAGTCTCAAGGTCATCCGCCTGGTGAATAAACAACTGAAGGACAATTCTGTGCTCCTGAGCTTGGCACATGGATGATAAAAAAGCCTTTGTGATGTGGACTACCTCTGCATTTATTTATTTATTTATTTATTTTTATTCTTATTGTGGCAAAGGAAGTATCAGCTCAGTGCAGCCTCAAACAGCTTTTATGCTTGTAATTGTCTGTGCTTATGTCTGTGTGTGTGACATGTGAGCTCTTCTTAAACAATAAAATGAAACACAGCTGCTCAAATAACATGTAGCAGCATAGTAGTTTCCATTTACTGTTGAAATGTTGTAATTTAGGCACTTTGTGTAAAAGAGGATGTATCTTCCACACAGTTCTTTCTATATTGATGCAAACCTACTCAAATTAAAGCTAAAACTTTGTACTTTAATTAAGCTTTTTTTTTTTTTAAATTTCAGATTAAATGTACTGAAGCACAGAGCCTGACAACATAATGTGTAACTGTCCAAAAACACAGTATGGACTGCATGTAGGTTTGATCATTAAGGCTGGTCGTATACAATTTACACCATTAATATATTAATATTAATATGTTATTATTATATATAATATATATATATAATTCTATTATTATTATTATTATTATATATATTATTATATAATTAATATATTAATTATGCAATTTCAACAATTTCCCTGAGGTTTCCACCAAAGGGATCAATAAAGTTCTATTCTATTTCTATTCTATACTTTCTATATGACGAGGCTCTCTGTGATGTACATTTAATGTGTATGCGCAGAACACTTGGATATGACCTACTTAGTATGGAGCAGTCCTCTAAGAGAGCTCCCACAGAATAAAAAAGTTAAAATAATAACCACTGTGACACATGCAAAGGATCACTTTTTAAGCATTTTCCCATTACCTCTGCCCAGCAGGTTCTGTCTGATTGCTTCATTTGTGTTTGAGTTATCAAATGCCACTGAATTAAGGTTATAATCTACCAAACTTTCCTACAAATGTTAGTCCAGAAAATGAGACATTTTCTTCTGTTCTGTTATCAGCTACTTAATGAAGTCAAGTTTACTTATCTAAGCATTATAAATAAATTATTAATCCGAACACATCATGAGCATTTTACTCAAAGGGCAGACAGGGGACGTCTAAACACAAAGTAATGGAGGGTATGGAATGGAGTCTTCCAATCAAGCTCCTGAGGACAGAAAAGCAATATAATAGCAACGACACATCCTTGGAGTCCACAGCTGTCCCTGCATCTGCATGCGAGTATAATCAAGTCATAAGTACATTGTTTCTTAGGTAATAATGATGATCAAAACGACTACTCTTTCTGCTTCTACTTCGGCCCAGAAATACAAAATCTCATTATTTAGCACAAACAGCAAATGTCATTTCAAGGTAGATGTTTTTCTTGTTTTGAAGGAGCCAGGCTAGCACCTTCCTGCTGCTTCTGGTGCTTGTGCTAGTTTCTGCTGAACATGACATATCTCTGTCTGTACTTGTTGCACAGAGGTGATACTATCTCCACCAAAATGCTGGTTATATTAATGTGAGTTTCTGGTTGTTTCTAGTCTCTGATTCTTCTTGTTCTCCTGTTGAAGGTGCCTTCCTGTTCTGCTGGACTCCCTTCTTCGTCCTCCACACAATGAGAGCTCGGTGTCAGGACTGCCACGTGCCGCCGGCCCTGATGAGCGTGGTGACGTGGCTCGGCTACGTCAACAGCGCTCTCAACCCCGTCATCTACACCATCTTCAACACGGAGTTCAGGAACTACTTTAAAAAGGTCCTGCACCGCTGCTGCTCCTAGAACGTCTGGAGAGGACGCGGCTGCTGAATGGATGATTTTTAAATGCACAACAGCTGCAACAGGTGCTGCTTGCTGTTGATTTAGTGTCTTAGGTCTGTGTATGTTGCCATTATTTACTTCCTCTGTGTGAGATTTTTTTTTTACATGCAACGACAGCAAACTTTGTTTAAGCTTCACGTTTCCAGTGAAGAAGCTTCAGTTTGAGGAAAGAACACTTCAGAGAATCTGCAACACTTCTACCCCACACAACAGACAAGAACTCATTTTATATGTTGAATTCATCTTTTGAAAATCAAAGTTTTCATTAAAAATGCAAATTGTTAAGATCTGTTTGTGGAGTGATGTCATGTGTAAGAGATTTTAAGGCTGAGGTCTTCTGTCTCAGAGTGTAGACTCAGCTGAATGATCAGATGTTGAGAAAATATTGCTAACATTGCCTTTACTGCAGTGGTACCTAATTCTGTCTTTTTAAATTCCACTGAATGCAATGAATCACTTCTGCCAGGAAAGCTGTACCTCGGTTTTTATCTTAAATTTCACAGAATTAAGATGATAATCAACCAAACTTTTCAACAAATTTTACTTCAAAAAAACAAGGCATCTCTTCTGTGCTGTTGTCAGCTGCTGCATGAAATCAATTTTACTTACCTAGCATTCCAATATTATTTAACTATTCATTCAATTACATTTTTCGTACTTTGCTCAAATACTGATGAGGGACCTTTAAAGGACCTTGAATGGCACTATCTTCCACCCATCCATCCATTATTTATACATAACTTAATCCTCACTAGAGTCGCGGGGGGGCTGGAGCCTATCCCAGCTGACCGAGGGCAAGGGGACGCCCTGGACAGGTCACCAGTCTATCACAGGGCCACACATAGAGACAGACAAACAAGCACACACACATTCACACCTATGGACAATTTAGAATCACCAATTAACCTCAGCATGTTTTTTGGACCTTGTGGGAGGAAGCTGGAGAACCTGGAGAGAACCCACGCTACACGGGGAGAACATGCAAACTCCACGCAGAAAGATCCAGGATGTCCTCACTGGGACGCCAACCGGCGAGTCAACGGTGCTAACCACTGGTCCACCTTGCAGCCCTGGCACTATCTTACCTGACAAAAATGTTTGCAATTTTTAGTAACCAATGCATTTATACTGATTACAAAGCAAGCACTTATGAATGTTGTGAGTTTAATCATGAACTACCATTTAACTCCTGCCGGGTTTGATTGTCTACTCTGCACACTGCCTGTACATACACTGAGGGTTCAGATGTGCTGCAGTAATCTTATTTTTTATCCAAATCCTAATTTCAGACTACCTTCCCAGCCTGATGTCTCCACTCTCCCCATTTCACTGTGTTTAAATGTGTTCAGCTGCACTTTTCAAACTGAGTGATGGTGAATGCACTTCTATGTCTGGAGATCCACCCTATACCATGGTCAGTGTCTATACTACAGATTAAAGGCCAATTCATGGTTTCCACATGACCGATGCAGACTTTGAAAGTGGACAGTGGAAACACGCGTAGTTCTATTCATACTACAATAGGTATGCGTCTGCCACACAGTTGCATTGGCCCTCATAACAAATATATACAAACACACAGGGCTTCCAGGAAGGTTTCTGAAAGGCTGTGACTTTGCACTTTTTACAGGGCATAGCATTTGGTTACAGACTGGGCCGCAGCCCCATGTCAGAGATTATTCCTGAGGTGTGTGGAGTACAGTGGACGGATACAGCACAGGATTTCAGGAGAATATTGAACTTCCCACTCTGTGGGCGCTGTTGATGGAAAGCACGTATAAATGAAGTCCAACAGTGACTACCTCAGTTATAAATCTATTAATGATGTAAAAGGGTGTCTTCGTACAGTCTCTCCTCAAAACAAGAATTTGTTTATCTGGTGCATGTGCAGTTAGCCAGCTTGCATTTTGAACAGTCCAGGCAGTCACAAATTTTGGGCAGCATGTGGACGTTTGCTGGGAAGACTTGGGTGGATAGTAAACTCTACGTCCTGTGAACCCTTGCAGGCATGACAACTGGCCTGAAAGAAAGTCTTATACTTTCCATGTCCACAAGTACATAAAGGTCTGCAACGGTAAGCAAGGGTAAGTGTAACATAAATTACATCTACCCGAGTCCTCATGCACTTCAATATGTGTCTACATGGCAACAAAGGCTACCAGAGCAATAGAGCACATAATGGGCAGTAGGGTGTATGCACAGAATACATAGAGATGACCTACAGGGTACGTGGGTAGCTGAGTGTTCAAAGTGGAGTCCCGCAGAAAAGTAGTGTTTTAGCAACAACTACATGTCTGTGGGCTGCAGATACTTGTTTCAGTCTTTCATATCGCCTGTAGAGTTTAGATGATGTCTTAACTTCACTTAACTTACTTAACTTAACTTTATTGTCCTCTGAGGGAAATTTTCTCTGCAGGCAGGCAAGAAATTTATGAGTTACTACCACATTCAATTACAAGTATGAAATAAACATACTGATGTGTAATTTCAAATAAGCCATTTAACAGCAGGTGTTTAGAAAGATTGACACTTTGTATTTTTTTTTTCTCTAAATATAGACTAAACATTAGTTACCTTGCTTAGATCAAAATTAGTTTTATTATTCATTATTTAATTATCATTGAATACATTTTCCTTGTAACTACACAAGGCTGTTATCATTTTATAAAATAACAGCTGTTGCAAGTATTTCTTGGGTGTTGATATAAAATTTGGGACTCGAGATAACGTGTAACCCTCAGAGCTTCTGTGTTAGCAGTTGGAACAAGTTTGCATAAATTTCCAACACATTTGGTGGCCCACCTGTATCACCCAATGGAAATATGAAAACGGTA
Organism: Stegastes partitus; assembly: GCF_000690725.1. Lineage (NCBI taxonomy): Eukaryota > Metazoa > Chordata > Actinopteri > Pomacentridae > Stegastes > Stegastes partitus. The sequence goes on along the minus strand of NW_007577843.1, from coordinate 634,831 downwards.
GTAAAATGTGCTAGATAGTAACCCTTTTTGTACATCTATTTTATATATCTACACACCGCTTAATCTTCACTAGGGTTGCACAGGGCTGGAGTCTATCCCAGCTGACTTAGGGTAAAGGCAGGGGACACCCTGGACAGGTCACCAGTCTATCACAGGGCCACACAGCTAGAAGATCCCCGGTTTGCGTCCCAGTTAGGATGCCCGGGATCTTTCTGCCTGGAGTCTCCATGTTCTCCCCGAGCAGCGTTGGTTCTCTCTGGGTTCTCCGACTTCCTCCCACAGTCCAAAAACATGTTGAGGTTAATTGGTGATTCTAAATTGTCCGTAGGTGTGAATGTGAGTGTGCTTGGTTGTCTGTCTCTAAGTGTGGCCCTGCGATAGACTGGCGACCTGTCCAGGGTGTCCCCTGCCTTCGCCCTAAGTCGGCTGGGATAGGCTCCAGCCCCCCCACGACCCTAGTGAGGATTAAGCAGTGTATAGATAATGGATGGATGGATATATATGCAAAAGCTAGTTTTCGTTGTGTCATCATACTAGCAAAAAAATTAAGAAAATGTACAGTCGGTGAATGTCTTTACTTCAGAAGACGATCTTGATTTCACAGTTTAGTCTTTTTCAAATTGTGCAAAAACAAAATTCTATTTAATCAATTAGTCTCCCTCTAACCACCCACAAAACTGACGTCACAGTCTGCTAACACCCCCCAAAGTAATCTTCTACACCACTGCAGGAAAGTGAGATGTTTAACTGCTAGAGGTCAGCAAAATCACATCTTCAGCTAATGTCAATCTGCCCTGTAAATTGTGTCTGTCCAGACTGTAGAATCTGAGGTACCACAAAGTCATCTGAAGGACAGTAAAGTTTGAAGAAGTGAAGTCAGACAACAAAGAGACGTGAAGCCTTAAAAGCGTCTCGGAAGATTTCATCAGTCAAAAGGGAACAGGCTGACAGCAAGGATCCTTTTTCAAACTTCTGAACCTGCCCCCTTCCCTGCAGATATCAAAGAAAGTTGTCGTATTTCTGTCAGTAAAACCAACTTGTGAGATGTTAAAGAAGAAAAAATATTGTTTCATTTGTTAAAAGTTTTTACTTATACACTTTAGGTGACCTGGCTGCAAGTGTAGGAAATGTCTGGTCCTGGGGGTCCCTTTCCTTGTCTGTGAGCAGCAGCAGACACCTGAGTGCCACTGGGACTGAGACACAGCAGAACCAAATGTCATAATGTCTGAAATGATTCATCAGGAGTCACTCTAACTGACTACCTGACAGCTGTAAGAAATACAAAAAACAAGCGTCTTCCACCACAGAACACAGAAAATGAAAGTTAAATGTAAAAAAGATCACACAGATGTGGAATTCCGCAGGAGGAAAGAGGATGGTGTTTTCTTTCTGAGACTCCAGTTGGATAAGAACAAACTACCAGTTTAAATCGGTATTAAAGCACAAAACTAAATGAAAGTCTCCTCTGAACTCTGAAATTTCACACTCATAGAAGTTTTTAGACCAGATTGACAGCAGTTGGAGCATTGAGTCCTCACAGATAAGTCTCTACAAGCTTTACACATTGAGATTTTGGTAGTTTAGTCTTCCAGGCAGATCCCCTTAGGCTCTATCAAATTCGATGGGAAGTGTCTGTGAACCTGGTCACTCAAGGACAGTCAGAGACTTGTTTTATTTTTTTGTATTACTATTTTTTGGCTTTTAGCCTTCATTTGATAGTACAGTTGAGAGAGAGACAGGAAGGTGGGGGAGAAGAATGGCGGAAGGACCTGCAGGAAAGGATCATGAGCAGGACTTGAACCCATGACCTCTGCATCGGGGATTATAGCCCCTGAACATGGGACGCCAGCTCAACCAGGTGAGCTATAGCAGCTGTCTTGGCTTTTTTGCTCCAGGTCATTGTCATGCCGGAAACTGAACCATTGCCCACATCTCAGGCTGCTGTACTCTGGAGCAAGTTATCTTCAAAGACTTCTCTGTATTTGGCTGTATCATTCAGTCCTGACCAATCTCCCTGTCCCCAGTGCTCAGCAGTCCCCCCATGGCTTGATGCTGCCACCACCGCGCGTCACTGCAGAGATGGTTTTAACATATGAAGAGTAATACCTGGTGTTCTCCAGACGTAATGCTTGGAGATCTACCCAAAGAGTTGAGTTTTTGTGTCATCAGACTCGTCACCATACATGTAAACTTTTGCTCCCGGCTGCAGCATCTAACCGTCAGAGAAGCACTGCTTCTGTCAATGGCTGGAACAAGTTTGCATATATTTGAAACCAACTCATATGCCCACCTGTAACACTCAGTGAAAATATAAATACAGTACTACTGTTACGACTGCGGTCATGTTTGTATATAATATGTTGTTTTTCCTTTGATCTGTGTGTTATCCGCTGTGTGCCTATTTCATTTGTAAATAGGGCTGCGCCGTAGCGAGGACCAGATTGGCCGACCAATGGAAGTTCCGGTACTTAATGCAAAAGGAGGACATCGAGGGAAGTGCAGATAGGATGAGATGGCGGGGCCATCCTTCACTTGATCCCAACCGGCACACACAGACGATGTTCATCATAGTAAATCTATTATTATTATTATTATTATTAGTCGTATGAATAGAGCGAGGTGCTACTTTTGTGTTTAAACTATGTTTTCTCCTGTTTAATTTAGAGAGGAAGGCTAGATTTTGTATTTAATTTTGCTCCTTATATTTTGGTAGGTATGTTGGGAGTATAGTGTGGTTTTGTTTGTTGTTTCAGTGGAGCTCACTCTTAACCCTTTGATGCACAACATGGGTCCAAACGGAGCCAACAGAGTTTTTATGTACTGTATCTTAGCAATAAATTAATTTTATCATTCAGTATTCCAGGTACTCCTCAATTAACTTGTTTTTGATCATAATACATCCTTCATTCATTTTTTCATTTACTACTTTTTGAGTAAAAGCACCTTTTGTATTACTATTACAACATGGGTCCAAAACGACCCACATTTATTTACTATGTTATTTTATGAATGGCTGAGTGTTTCTAAGCTATATCTTTGAAATTAATGTGTTTTATCATTTACTATTTCAAGTATTCATTAAATATTCTTTTATTTTTTTGTTTACCTCAGATCACCATATTTATTTTTCCGTTCTTACTTTATGAGCTAGCATTGCTTTTGTATGTCTTCATCAAGTTTACACGCATGGGTCAGAAATGACCCACATGAATTTACTATGGTATTTGGTGGAACCATTTGAAATTTTTATATGTTTGCAATTAGGAAAGTGTTTACTGTGGACAGCTATTCACCTGCCACACATTTCACAGATCATCACAGCTCCCTTTGCACATCTTATATCTATAAGTCGTGTTTTATAATTATTCTAATCCTACCTAACAAGACATTTGATGACGTGAAAGACAACTGTATATAATAATGGATCAGGTGTAAGTTACCTTGAGAATAAGTACATTACTTGTCAGAAAGGGGAATATTTTCAATACTATTAGCTTGCTAGCTGTTGACATATTCTATTGCTGTGAGCTAAGCTGTCTTCGGGAGGTCACCAAAATAAAATTCAAACTAGTGTGACAGTTCCTGCCACCAGAAATGCCTCCAAGTGATAATACACCTGGCCTGGCTCTTTGGCAATGTGCATCCATCCATTATCTACACACCGCTTAATCCTCACTAGGGTTGCAGGGGGGCTGGAGCCTATCCCAGCCGACTTAGGGCGAAGGCAGAAGATTCTGGTGCCCCAACCAGGATGCGAACCGGCAACCTTCTTGCTGCGAGGCAACAGTGCTAGCCAACTGCGCCACCTTGCAGCCCTCTTTGGCAACGTGGTTAGTGCAAATGGCTCATACTTGGAAGGTTTGAAATTTGAAACCTGCCCAGGGCTGCCACACCAGCAATTTATATTGACACGCAAGAGCAGGTTAGCCGTTCAGCGTAAGTTACCATGGTGACGTATCCCAGTAAGAAGTGAACCAGCTTCGTAGGACTGAAAACCCAGGATTTAACCTGAAGTTACCTCGCTGACCCCAAATCCTGCTTCCTAGTACAGAGCCCAGGGGCCGTTTCACAAAGCAGGTTTCATGAAAACTCTGAGTCTGTTAACCCCGAAACGAGACATTTAAATTTACGCATTGACCCGAGCAGCAGTGTTATCCACGCGTCTTCCTCTGTTTTGCAGCTGCAGCGGTGTTGCACTTAAAAATAATAATTTTTTTTTTTTAAATAAACGTGTTCAAACTTGCCGTGTTAGCACATTAAGATTTCTAATTCTAGTGGAGTGAAATACGCAGCCCTCCGCTTCCCGTTGTCATGGTGACTCGTCGAATCGGGGCTCCATTGATGCTGGCTTTTTATAGTTGTGGCGCAGGCACTTAACTCCAGGTCAAAGTACTCCGAGTTGATTAAACTAACTCAAATCTGCTGTTGTGGAACTGGAAACTCAAGAGTTTCCTATGTCAGAGTAGATGAACGCAGAGTTCAGGATTAGACTCAGAGTTTGTTGAACCTGCTTTGTGAAACAGACCCCAGGGCCCTTCTTACTTGGTTAATAAGTTTGACCGAACAGCCAACTCTATTTAGAGTCCTTATGGTTTTACACTTCTATCAGTTATTGAGGCCACTGGGAACACTCAGAGCTTTAGAAATGGCTTTATACCCTCACCCTAATCTATGCTGCATTTTTAACAGAGGTCTACAGAGAGTTCCTTGGACCTCAGAGCTTGGTTTTATCCTGACACACAGTGTGAATACTCTATAAACACAAGTTTGTGTAAATGATCATGTTTTCCCTTCACATCGTTGTTGAGTCTAAATTCATACAAAAAGAAACCACTTTCATCAATTTAAAATTACAAGGGTATATTTATTACATTTTCAAGTGTAATAAAATACAAATTCTCAGATTTATGTATTTTTTACCATAAGAAAAACCTCAGAAAGCACCCAGGACAGTCATTCTGCCTAGTTGCCTGGTTCAAGACTTTTTCCATCATGTGATCTGGACAGTTAAATCTCTTTATTAATCGGTAAAACGGCAACAAACCAGCAGCCAGATAAGAGTCTTTGGGGAAGACACAAAATATTAAACAGCATTATGGTAACTGATGAATTCATGTAATAAATTAAGTAATATCAAGATTAATTGATAATAAAATAGCAGTCACTATGTGATTTACACATGTGATATTTCAAACCGTCAAACTGTTGTTCAACTGTTTGTTGAGATCATCTCCATTTCTGTATCCAGAAATTTCAAGATACAGTTCTTCTAAAGTCCACTAGATGCTGCTGTGATAAAAAAGTGTATTGAAGTTAGTGGTGAAACCCCTGACATCTTCAAATACAAAGTCAGTGCAATTTTGGCACAACATCAGCTCTCAGGTGATCAGAGACCTTCTTCTGTCGGTCTAAGGGAAACATTTCACAATAAAAGTTCCAGTGAGGAGGTAAGGTGTGTGTAGAAAACTCTCCACTTTTCGCCACTTAAGGTCTTCTTGTCTGCAGCAGCTGTGGACGTGATGTCCTGACTGAACAAGTGCCTTCACACAGCCTCCTGCACCTTCACTTCACTTTGTCCATGTCGATGGCTGTGATTGGCTCGTCCTCCTGAACAGTCACGCCCCCTGCTGACTGACAGCAGGTGTGTTGATGGTCCTTCCAGTCCTGCAGATGAAAACAAACTGATGTGTGATTCTGTTTCTTTAAAGCTAGTTTGTTTTCCTACATGTTTTTTTCTACAGATGAAGCAATGTTAAAAGCTCACTATATTTTACAAGGAAGAGTGTTCAAAAATCTTAGCAAGCCAATATCAAAGGCTAGTGGAGGATGGCAAGAAGTTAATTTCTGCTAAGGTGGACAATACCAGCTTTTTCCACAGGAGAACATTAAATCTCTTCATAGTTTTTTTGTACAAATATACATTTTTTAAAAGCAGTTTATCCTTGTGGTAGTGTTCAAGTATATAACCTTCATCGTTGGTCCTGATTCAAAGAGGATCAGATATTTACTCATCCAAATACGTTTTTTTCCATGACTGTACTTCACCAGTAATTAGATTTACAACAAACATAATTACTTTGCCCTGTACAGCTTCTAATTGTGGTGCAAAACATTCCATACTGACTTCTTCAAATTGAAACCAAGTATAAGCATCTGATGACTCTTTAAAAAAACAACAGATATTGTTGAGCTTTTTGTTAGTTCCAGATTCACAGCAATGGTAGATGTTTAAATTTCTTTCATTAATACCAAAGACCTCATAGACCTTTACAATCACTCACTGCTACTAAGTAGGTCAGAGCTCTGAGGACATTTTTTGATCCCAAATGATTTAACACCCACGTGAAACATATTTTCACATTTTATTGAAACACCCACATCAGTGACTCATAAAGATTTAGTGAGTTCAGGAATTTTGCCGATCCTGGCAGCTAACGCAGACTGATTTTAGTTAAAACTGTCCATGTAACTTATTTTTGTCCAGAACATTAGAGTCAGCTGCTACATTTGTTGTAAAGTTAGTTACACCAGCTTAATAATGTTATTATAGTGAGCGACATTCTTTTACCCTTATGTTTAAGCCAAAGAACTGGATGAAATGAATAACAGGAAGTGTAGAGGTGTTTTTGCTCAAATAATACTGCATCACTTGTCTTTTCTTGCTGTTTAAAAATCCAGAGTATAAAAGTCTTGTGGTTTCATCTAACAATATTATCTTCCTGCTAAACAATACAGCTAAATGAATTAATTTACATAATTTGACCACATTTCCATCCTTTTTTTAATGTGAGTTTGATGAGCCAATTAATGTCTGACAGATTGTTTTAAAAATAATAATCTGGGATGGTATCTGATTGATCTGATCTGAGATCAGTATCTGATTGTGGTATGTTTTGTACTTTCTGTTTGTCTCTGACTTAGGGTTACGGATGCCTATCTTGGTGAGGACACTGCTGAATAAGAGATGAGGCTGAAATAAATATTAAATTAAAACACACACACACACACACTGCAGAGGCTTGCTCAGGTGAATCTTACCTTCCTCTGACAGAAGGTTGAGCAGTAGTTGACTTTGTGACAGCCTGTACACTCACTCATCGCCACCCGACCGCAATTCACACACATCTGCTGCAGAGCCAAAGCAGGAGACCACGTGAGGACACGAGAGAAGAAAACAGGTAACAAGAGCTATTTTTAAATATGTCAGTGCTTGGAATTGAAATTGTGCTGATCATTTCCTGGGAAACTTTCCAGTGGAGAATTTTGGACCTGCTGAACTTAAAAGGTCCTTTTCCACTGTAACGAGCTTTAAAACCCAACGGACATTGGATTTTTGATCAGCTAGTCACCTTTACACATATACAGATACTGTTTGTCCAATATGTATATATGCATATTAGAACATTACGGTAAAATAGTAAGATATTTGACAAACTAGCTGGCAACACCCTGTGAAGACACTGCTTGACTCCACACCGGTATACTCAGCTGTGATGTGTACTCTGCTACATGCGCTGCATGCTCTTCTGGGCAAATTATGTGATAACACCATTCCTAAATTACCTCAAGCACATTTGGTATGTTAGAAAAAACAAAAACAAACAAAACATTCAACTGGATTTTGAGAAACAGGATTACATGTTTTTAGAGATGAACACACACTGGGAACTGACAGTCACAATCTCAGGTTGAAGTATTTCTACTAGGTTTGCAAACTGTGAAAAAAAAAATGTGTGCATGTGTGTCAATACGTACGTTAATAATGATCTCTGTGATGTCTGAGCTCCTCTTGGCATCTGAGTCGTCCGGCTGCTGGAATGAGATCTGGTTCTGAAACGACTGACTAAGACCACACTAAACACACACACACACACACAAATATTAAAGTTACTCACTATCTTTCTATCACTGTTAGTTATTACTGTCAGGTGCAATCAATCATTTTCTGCTCACTGCTGAGTTAAATCTCAGCCTGTGTGCATTTGTGTTCTCACCTCCTTCCTGCCTCCCTGACCTTTGACCCCTGCAGCGTCCCCTGTGGAGTTTTTGGCCTGTTCAATGAGAACCTTCAGCTGCTGGACGTTGCTGAGCAGCGTGTTGGCCAGCTCCTCCAGGTACAGCCAAGTGTTCTTCTGTCCCTCGCTCACCGTTGGCCCCACACCCCCAACAGGCCCCACCTCCAGCCCAGTGACCAGTGCCGAGGGGGGAGAAGCCACCGCTGCTGCTACTGTGACTTTGGCCTGAACCGGTTGAGGAGTCATGGCCAGCGCTGGCAACGCTGTCAACACTGAGAGAGGGAAAGAAAAAAAACACATAAAAGGATTAGTTTAGTACTTTTAATTTTTTTGCATTTAATAGAAAGAGAATGTAACAAAACCAACAGGAAATGAGGGGATCGTGTGCAGGTCTTATTCAAACACTGGACGCTGTCACTACATGGCCGCTAACTCAAGACCACAATGCTGTACCTGCTGGACAGCTATACTGTAACACACTACACCACGAAGGTTACAACCAATTATATCACTACTGATTAGTCTACCAGTGACTTCTTCGATTGTTTGGTCGTTAAATATCACATATTTTACAAAAGAAATGCCTTTGACAGCTTAGCAGAGCACAAGTTCACCAATTTAAATGTCTGTTTTAGTCCAGGTAACAGTCCAAAACAGAAAAATATTTAATTTCATTGGAAAGAAACAAAGCCTGTGTTTTTGCTTCAAATGTTCCTAAAATGACATCTATGAGAACTGTTGCTGATTAATTTCTGTCTATTGATCTGTTACTTTTATCTTGTTTCTTTATCCAACAACAGTTCACAGAGTGAGTATACTTTTACAAGTACATATATATACACAGTACTGCTCAAAAGTTCAGACTTACCTAGTTATTCAAAGACTTTTCTCTATTTTCTACGGGGTAGAAAAATATCTTAATTATTTTTATGAGGAATCATGTGACTAGCAAAGAGTGCTGTGCTGAGCAATGTTACACGTTCCATGTCTGAAAATGGCTTGAATCTATCAGATTGCTCCTTTAATTCAGCTCACAGTTTCTCAGTGAGGCACAGAAGAACAAAATGGATTACACATAATGAAACAGCATAAGACTTCATCAAAACTTTTGATTCTATTCAATCATGCTTACGTTGAAAAATGGTGCAAGACAATGGACAGACAAAAGAAAGTAACAATGACATAGATGACACAAGACAATACTATTCTCCCCTCGAAGCACAACTGTGTCATTAGCTGATGAATACAGCTGTTTGTACTGAAACAAAAATGTAGCAACGTCAACAAATACAAAAAGTACATGCTCACGTTGTCTTGTAAAATAACTCAAACAACAAACATGCACATAATTATGTTTGAATTGTTTGCAATGTAAAGTTTCAAATGTCTTGTTTTATCAAAAACATAAAGATAATCATTTTACAATTATATAAACAAAGAAAGAAAGAAAAGAAAAGAAAAGAAAAGAAAAGAAAAGAAAAGAAAAGAAAAGAAAAGAAAAGAAAAGAAAAGAAAAGAAAAGAAAAAAGAAAATCCTCACCAGAGAAATCTGGTCTAAAAATCACACATTTCTATTTTTGCCACTTGAAACGGAGCTTCTACAGTTGTACAGACGAGTGTTGAATCAAACAAAGCACATCCAGGTCAGTATGTCTGTGTGTCCTCCATACATTCGCTCCTGACCTACATACACGACATAACGTCTGTTTTTTATACCTGCGGCGGCGGAGCGCCTGACAGCTCACAGCTCCAACAAGAACAGACGAGTCCAAAAATAACCAGACATCCATCTTAGACTTCCATTTAGCATGTCCAGGGAAAAAGGTGTAAATGGAGGTATGTTTTAACACTTGAACATCTTACTGGACTCTTCTAATCTGACGGAAATTTGTCCAGTAATTTTCTACCCACAAGCTGCTGTGTGACTATTGATAAACAGGAGTCATGCCATTTGGTAGGATTATGATAAATACAATAAAGTGAGATATAGCTGGTCCCTCACCACTGTCCTGCTGCCATAATGTAGTTCCAAAGAAACAGGAACTGCTCAAAATGTTGATGGAGTCATCTTAGTAGCCTTGAGATGTAATTTTTAAACGCATTTTTTTGGTGTGGGAGTCTGTCTCTAAGGCTAAACAAAGGCTTTCTTGCCTTTCTTGTAGAGTTTGTGGGATTTTCTCGCCCTTAAGTACAGACTGGTTCTCGTCCCCCTTGAGTTTGGAATTTTGCCGTCACCGCCTCGTTCTCTTTGAACCAAACGTCACAAGTGAGTGGTCTAACTCGAGGAAACTGTAGTGACTTGTCAATCACAGGCTCGCCAGCCCTAAAACATTTCCTGCTTTATCATCTACTTTACTTCTTTTTGGAACTACAGAAGTCGTCCTGGTTCCAGAGACACGGAGGATGAGTCCATCTTTAATAAATAGTCATGGCTGACACTCATCAAGGGTGGTCGTCACAAAAGAGAGCAGCTTGGCAATACTGGACAAAACACATCACATCAGTGAATATAATAAAGTAAAAAAGGGATCATTTTAACTGAAACTGAGTCATCAAAATATGCTTTCATCCGTCACATAACAATCTTTTGTTTGCAGAAAGTACGCCAGATGTTCATATGTAGCTGGATACAGGACTAAAGGTTTCAGCTGTGATTGTGAGTTACAAGTATTCTAACAATAAAACTGCAGCTACATGAGAAGTTTTACCAGGTGAATCTGTCAGTTTCTCTTTATATCCCTCTGATGATTGAAGATCTGACCTGACTTAAAGCATCTCATCTGTCAAAACACCCTGTCAACTGGTTTTAATTCTTTATGGTGTGGTTGTTCTGCAACAGCAGAGACTCACTGCCCCCTACTGTTCTTCTGGAGAAATGAAAACAAATAAAACAACAATTTCAGCATTCATTTTCTCTTCATCTAAACTCAGTTTGAAGGAAAACCAGTGCGCTGCCCGACTGCTCATTTTGACAGCATTATCCCTGCATTTAACCCGTTTCTGTGGTTTAAACTGATACACTGGGCTCTTTCATCTCTTCATGTGAGGCACATGGCACCGATGCCCAGGGTGCTTCATTAACCTCAGGGTGAAGGACAAAGAGTCTATCCTGACAGCTGGACCGCTGCTGAGTCTGCGTGTGTTGCCGAGCTGTCCAATCAGAGCAATCACAGTGATGGTTAAAGGTCCAAATAGTGACCTTCTCTTCTATTATATTTACAGATATTTTAATAGTAACTCAAATGTAGCGGGTCAGTTCAGTATTAACCGATTTGCATTCACCGAAAGCAGGAGAGAGGAGGTGTGGAAGAGAAAACGTTCAGGCTGAGAAATCAGGACAGCGAACAGTCGTAGCGCCTCATTAGTCACACAGTACACGCTGACAGACACACCCACAGAGACGCCATCTCCTGAGAGCTCATTATAGCAACACGACGGCCAACCAGAAAGCGGCGGTGGTGCTTTCCCAGTCCCTGATAGGTTGATGGATAGGCTGCAGGTTGGAGGGTGATGCAGGGGATTGTGGGAAAACCCCACCACAGAGCGTTAAAGCGGGGGACACATTAAACATCCCTGACGGATTCAAGTTCAGAGGAAAAAGACACCAAAGTCAAACTCTACTCCATCGTATTATGCATTACATGTATTGTACTGCCAGAGTCACACAGTTGATAACCATATAACATTAGCAATCTGTTCTACTGGATGGAGTGACAAGCAAGAACAATGTTGGAGCCAAGTTTTGGTGCAGTTAGTGGTTTTTGAAGTATTTTCGTCTGCACCAAAGACAGACAGACAAATATTACCATCCATCCATTTTCTATACACCGCTTAATCCTCATTAGGGTCGCGGGGGGGCTGGAGCCTATCCCAGCCGACTTTAGAGCGAAGGCAGAGGACACCCTGGACAGGTCGCCAGTCCATCGCAGGGCCACACTTAGAGACAGACAAACAAGCACACTCACATTCACACCTACGGACAATTTAGAATCACCAATTAACCTCAACATGTTTTTGGACTGTGGGAAGAAGCCGGAGAACCCGGAGAGAACCCACGCTGCACGGGGAGAACATGCAAACTCCACGCAGAAAGATCCCAGGCGTCCTAACCAGGACACATACCGCTGCGAGGCAACGGTGCTAACCACCGAGCAGCCCATGGAGATATTACTATCCCTTCAATTACCTGTTAATCATAACCTGGAAACATTCTCAGTTGTCAGGGGCCTTCATCAGTTGAAGTTATTTTAAACTGATTTTCTTTGGGTGATGGACTGTTGGCCAGACAAACAAGACTTAAGATTAAACACAGCCACATATAAGAACTGTTCTGGTCAGACAGAGCCTTGGTGTCCAGCTGCTCCAGTTACACACCAGACAATCCCAACATGGTCCTGGTTCTAACCAAACAAACATTGTTTCAAATTTGTTACACCCATCTGATAAAATACATCTGAAACAAACAACAAATAACTCCATAATTGCCTATAAAATGAAAAATATTAATTTACAGCTACCAAACATTAATTCCTAAAGACTCACCAGGGTACAGTTGATAAGGATACACTGGTGGGCCTATGACACACACTGGGCAGAGTAAAGTATTTTCTTCAGGTTGCTGCATTCTGTGACAATACTTCAGTCAACAGGTTGTTTTATTGGAGAGCTACAAGTAACACACAAATTTATGATGGTAAAAAGTGCTGCTGCTGCAAATGATGCAAGACAGGAATGCTGGTAGAGAACAAGTTAAATGTGTGTTCATATATTTGTTTTACTGATCAGTGCAGCTGCTGTTTTGTAACTTACAGCTGCATATTAGAGCTGTTAAACTTCATATCTTTATACATGATATTGCATTGAAGTGCATTTAGGTCTGACACTGTCCCATAATGCAGGACGCCAGTATACTCTTTAGCAAAATTAAAGTGGAATTAATGTTATTAATTAATAACTATCATGGTGATCTATCCATGTTAAAAGAGAGCAATCTTCATGACACTGAAAACTCTGGCTAAGCTCAACATACCTCACTAACCCACTAATATCCTCTCATGGTACAGCTCTTTGGGCTTGTCTGAAACCAGGATGCATTAAAAAAAAAATCAACAAACAAACCCCAGATGACAGACAGAGTGAGTGATATCAGTGAGAAGTGGTACCTGTGGTGCTGGCAAACACCTCGTTCTGTGCTGAGCTCTCTGAGATGATGGCGGTGGCAGCGTCGCCTGTTGGAGTGCGGTCAAAGGTCAAGGTGCCGGCAGTGGTGAACTGTCCTGTGGGGGACACGGTGACTGTTGGAAGAGAAGGACGTGTCAGCCATGTTTGGACAGTCAAGACACTTCAAGATGAGTTTTAAATGTTCTCATCACAGATCTGATCTCTAAGACTTTCACCAACTTCCACTGACATTTCAATGACTGTCTATTTTTAGATGACCTTCAAGAAACACAAGCAACACATCTGGCAATATAAATAACTGGATATTGATTGATTTATTTTTTTAGTCAGAGTCAGAATTTAAAACAAAGTACCGTGGCTGTGATTGCATACATTTATGAAAAAAACAGACTTAACAAACATAAACCTGCTTATCCTAAACTACAAACGGATCTATTTGTTTCTGCTTTTGTGTAACAGAGGCTCCACCCCTTCTCCAATCACACGTCAGACTAAGGTCATGTGACTTACATGCGGTTCCTGGTGTCAGCGTTATATTTTTGGGGGAGGAAAGCTCCTTTTTGGCAGGAATGATTGGAGGGTCGCTGTCCTTCTTTCGTCTCTTATATGGGACGAAGAGGCGAACTGGACCGGTCTGAATCGAGCACAGAGGAGACAGATGATATCAACACAACATCCAACAACAGTAACAATGTTTTAAATCAGAGAAAATGAAATGATACTGACAAACAGAAATAAGTAGTGTTTGAAATTGTTTAGCTGATTTAATCTTAAATAAAAAAAAATACTTGTTTTGCCATTTCATCTACAGCCAGCAACCCATAATGATAAAGTTAAAAAAAAACATTAGCAGGGCCTAGAAGGTCAGGAAGGTTACCAAGAACACAACCATCACTCTAACAGAGCTTCAGAAGACCTTTGCAGAGGGTAAAGAATCTGCTGAAAGGACAACCACAGAAGACCTTTAGGGCATGGCAGCTAGATGGAAGTGTCCCTGAGTTACAAACACAATAAATTCTGCTTGGAGTTTTCCAACCTGCATTTCATTCTTCGTTAATTAGAATTCTGACAGCATGAGGAAAAATATGCTCTGATTCTCAATGCTCAACAGTCAGGACAACACTGGAGTGGCTTCAGGATAAGTCTGACAGTCCTGAAATGACCGAGCCAAAGCCCAGACTTAAATCCAACACAACATCTGTGTTCACCTGAAGATGGCAGTTCAGATGCTTCCCATCCAACCTGAGGGAGATTAAGAGGATCTGCGAGGAAGAATGGGATAAAGCTTGCAGCGACTTCCCCAAGAAGACTCAAAGGTGCAATTGCTACAAAAGGGACTTTATTGAAATACTGAATTAAGAGTCTGAATCCTTCTGTAAATAAAACATCTCAATTGTTGATTTTTAAGAAATCTGTAAAAAAAAAAAAAAAAATTGAAAAACCTGTTTATATATTTGTCATTATGGATCAGAGAGTGTAGATTGATTTGAAAAATGTCCATTCTATTAATTTAAATGTAAATAAAATCTACAACATAGATCAAGTAAATAGGTCTTTTCTGACTGTACTTCATTTTGTACCAAAAAGGCTTTTTTCAACAAAAACTCTTTAAAGCGCAGCTCTTCCATTCAAGCAAGACCAAGCATCTTCTGTATTTGAACTGGCGACTAGAAGAAGGCATTATGGACTAGTAGCAGCCTTGTTTGTTGAAAAACCACACCCCCTAATATGCATAATGGGATTCCATTACAGCACAGATTGAAAAATCAAGAATGACAATGTATCCAGACACAGATGACAGAGCAAAAGCAGGTGGTGATGAAGTTATAGCAACAGAAAAAAAACTGAAGTTACCATACTGATGCTTTCTGTTGGCAGAGTGTCTCCCTCCTTTGGACACTGAAGAGAAAGACAGAGAATAAGACAGAGACCAACACAAACAGAGATCTGCTATCCAAAATGTACTAAAAGCAGTCTGAATTATCACAAGCTGCCCAAAACTATTTTCACCTTTCCAGTCAAACAAAAAGCAGCCGAACTAACTGGTTAGACTGATCATTTTCCATGAATTTTCTCACAGATCTAAGCTGGTCTCTGATCCTGCAGGCTGTCCAGGCCCAGTCCTGCTCACTCACCGTTGTCAGGTCGTCACAGCAGGCTGCACAGGTACAGGAGGCAGCGTGGGGGTTCAGGATACGCTCCTAACAACACACATACACAGCTTTTTTTTTTTTTTATTCAGAATCAGCTGGCCTGCATGCAAATTAGAAATGCAAGGTCCTTTCTATAGCAACATACAGTGCAGTACTGCAGTCGTAGTACAGTGTGGTAGTATAGTTCAGTACCTGTATGAGACAGAGCAGAGGCCTGCCAGCATATCTGATGCTCCTCTTCCAGTCTTTGCTGCTCGCTCTTCCTGCTAGACCTTCAAACTCAGTGGGAGTGAACCACTGCTGGTTGTGTTTGATGCAGCGACCCTTACCCCCTAAACAAAACGGAACACTGTCAGTGTGGGCAGCGACAGGGCAAATTACCCACAAACACAGTGTAACAGAACCAGTGTGAATTAGTAGGGGTGGAAAAATTTGATTTTTGCCTCCTCACCACAGAGCATCACTATTCTTACATTCCAGTTCTGCTTTTAAATAATCTGACACATGAATGGTACAAAAAAAATTTTTTTCTTCCAAAACCCTCCAATGACAATAGTGTTCTATTAAATGTGTAATCAAGGTGTTGTAACACCACGGTACTGTGACAATGAGCTAAAAAAAACAGGCCTTTTTTTTTCATCAGCATGCCTGTATTCGTTCATATTAACAGTGAGACAACAGATGGGAAGAATATGGCTTACATCAAGCATCCAGTGATTAAAAAAAGAAAAAAAAAACAACTTAAAAACTACTCCAGAGTTCAGTTTGAGGGGTGAAACTCAGTGCAGCTGTGCTAGTCACCTGATCCCAGTCGGTTCTTGAACAGGACTCCACTGGTGTTCCGGCAGCGCACCGGCAGCTCGTTGTTGTAGACTGACGGGTCCCAGTTGTACTTAGAGCAGGAGTCCTTGTCCTGAGGAGGAGTCAGCGGAGTGGGTGGAGTCTGTGGGCCTGAAGGACGCACAGGAGAACACAAACACATCCACACCTGTCAAGCTCAGGTTGTCGTGATTTTCTTAACAACATGATTCCACATGGACACCTCAGTAAGACAGACAGACAGACAGACAGACAGACAGACAGACAGACCTGATGCAATGGTGGCAGCAGACTTTAGGCCTGCAGCTTCTACGATGCTGCCGTCAGTGTGAACCACGATCAAAGTGGCCTTCTGGGTGCTGAGACCTTCACCCAGCTGAAGAGTGGTCCTACCGCTCTGTAACACACAGTGTATACTTGTAAGAACTAGTGCTGCCGTAATTCATTGATTATTTGAGGGGGTTAGTGCCAAAGTGGGTCAAACCACATTTACTAGTTTTAGAGAAAAATGGGGTCAAAATTTTGTGTTGCTAAAAAAAATCCTGGTTGTTAGAGGAGTTATTATAGTCATCGAAAGATGTTTCAACACCGTCCAGAGATAGAAACAGCTACTTTGTGATAACTTATTTAAGTTTTAATTTAGCCTTTCCTTTTGCTGAGTGCCAAAGCGGCCCATACCACATTTTTTCTACTTTTTGAAAAAAAAACTGATCCAAGGTTTGTCTTGCTAAACAGCAGTGAAGAGTTTACATTATAAGGAACTAGAAATAACTCTTGAGGACCATGGGGGTAGAAATTGATGCTTGGTGGTGGTTCGTTAAGTTTTTATTTTACCTTACTGTACCTCCGAGTTGAGTTTTCACAAGGCTTGAAGTCGCGCTGTCTGCAATCTTGAATCGCAAACACATGCAACTACCTGCATCCGTGATATAATTCCTGTGGCTTGGCCCAGTTTACCACTAAATTTTCATGCCAAAACCATTATGGGCCAAACTTCAGTCGCATCGTGACATTACTAGTGGGCTGCTGGTTGGACCACTTTGCCACAAACTAGTAGACCATGAACACTTATCAAACAAAACATAAAACTCAACTTTGGATTTTTTGTGGTTTTGTCCGCTTTGGCACTGCGCCCCTCAAATGTCAACTATCAGTTTAATCATGAACTATTTTGATATTTTATTACTTGGATTATGTAATTTGTTAAGACAAAAAAAAAGTCTAAATTCCCCGATACAAGCCTTTTTAAATGTGTAAATATCTTTGGGTTGTGGACAAAACAAGACATCTGAGGATGTCATCTTGGGCTCTGGGAAACACAAACTGACATTTTCCCCCAGTTTTCTGACATGTTCTATACATAATAACCAATCTAATTATGCAGGAAATATTGACAGATTAACTGACAATGACAACAGCTGTTAACTGCAGCTGTATTACTAACATGACCGAGGTCTAGATGGAAGCAGATTCTTAGTTAAAAAATGAAAAAATATCAGTGTGAGCAAAAACATCCTCACAACATTTTACAGAGAGCATTTCATAGAGAGCATTATCACCTTCTCTTTTACTTCCTTTTTTCACTCTATCTCTATCCAAAGTAAAAACCGACTACTGAGCGTTGTCAGGATCTGCTCCAAAGTGATCGGGCTCCCTGTAAGAGCCCTCTCCACCTTCTGTGAGCAACAGACCTTAAGGAAAGCCAGCAAGATCCTTTAGGACCCATCACACCCGCTGTTCCCTACATTTTAGTGGCTCCCCTCTGGACATCGCCTTCGCTGCCCAGGCTGCCAGACTCAAAGAAGGAAGGCTTTTGTTCGCAGAGCTGTTCTCCTTGTAAATGCACAACCATCTGTGACCCACTGACTCCCTGCCAATGCTTCATAATGTGATATTTATGGTTCATTGTTTATTTATTTATATATTTTGATGTCTTTATAGCAAATACCCAGTGAGCTTTTGAATTGCCCCTAGGGAATAAATAAAGTTATTTGAATTGAACTGAACTGAATTGAATTAGTTGTCCTTTAGGTGGCTGAACACCTTCAGGAGATTCCAGAGTAAGACAACACTGTCCATGACATTTAATTGGAACGAAGAAAAAAAGAAAACTACTTTAATAAACAGCCCAAAGAGCAGCACCTGCAGCATCTGGGAGCAGGAGTTATGCACAAGAATGGTGTACTACAATGTACTACAACAAAAGTTATGGACGTTATTGTGCACATGTTACTAAAAAGATGATCTGTATCTGTATCATAAAGAGTGACACTGAGCAGGTGCAGCAACGTGACCATCACTGTGTTGACCTACCAGCACGTGTTCAGGGAGGCTTCCTGATGTGGCGACCGTCGTGGTGAAAACGTTGTCCTCTGCTGCGTGAACGTCAGCCACCGTCACCGCTGTCACCTCTGATCAGAAACAAGGGATTGAAATATTTTAACAACGCAGAAACCCTCAGATTAGAACTTCTGCTGTATTACAGTTGCTACAGGCAGGTTAACATTAGAATCAAACTGGAGAGTTTTATTGAGAACGTGCAGTAGTAAATATGGGAAATAATAAATGTTATTATCACTGGAGTAAGATGACTGTTTCTTTTCACCACATCTGCCATAAAATGTTTAAATGAGGAAAATCACTACAACTACAGACCCTTTCCAAAAAAATTGAACATCATGGAAAAGTTGTTTAATTTCCATAATTCCATTCAAAAAGTTAAACATTCATAGATTATAGATTCAGGGCCCACAATTTAAACAATTTCAAGTATTTATTTGTTTATTTTTACATAATTTGGACTTCCAGTTCATAAAACCCACAAAAACAGGAATTCCAAAAATTAGAATACTGTGAAGAAATCACCATTTACTTCTCAGTTTTTGCAGAAAAAAAAATAGGATCACATCAAATCAATCAAAATATGGTACTTTCAAAACGATATGTCTGTCTTCAATACTTGGTTGGGAATCCCTTTGCCTTAATCACTGCCTTGATGCGCTGTGGCATTGAGGCAATCAGCCTGTGGCATTGCCTGGAAATTATGGAAGCCCAGATTTCCTTGATGCTTGCTGTCAGCTCTTCTTTGTTTTTGGGTCTGGTGCCCCCCATTTTCCTCCCCCATAATACCCCATAGATTCTCAATGGGGTTTAGGTCCGGCAAGTTGGATGGCCAGTCAAGCACTGTGATGGCACGGGCATCAAACCAGGTTTTGGTGCTTCTGGCGGTATGGGCAGGGGTCAGGTCCTGCTGGACAATGAAATCTGCATCTCCATACAGATCCTCAGCAGAAGGAATCATGAAGTCCTCTAAAACATTCTGGTGGACTGTTGCGGTGACTTTGGATTTAAGAAAGCAGAGTTTACCAACACCTGCACCGGACATTGCACCCCAAATCATGGCTGACTGTGGATATTTCACACTGGACCTCAAGCAGCTTGGGTTCTGTTCCTCACCCGTCTTCCTCCAAACCCTTGGACCTTGATTCCCGAATGAAAGGCACACTTTACTTTCATCGGAAAAGAGGACCTTGGACCACTGGCCAACAGTCCAGTCCTCCTTCTCCTTGGCCCAGTTGAGACGCTTCCTACATTGGCTCAGGCTCAGAAGTGGCTTGACCCGAGGAACCCGACAGTTGTAGCCCATTTCCCAGATATGTCTGAATGTGGTGGTTTTTGAAGCTGTGACTCCTGCCTCATTCCACTCTTTCTGGATCTTTGCCAGATTCTTGAATCTTCTCTGTTTGATAATCCGCTGAAGTCCACGGTCATCTCTTTTGCTGGTGCATCTTCTCCTGCCACATTTTGCACTTCCACTAGACTTTCCATTGATATGCTTGGACACAGCACTCAGTGAACAGCCAGCCTCCGTAGCTATGAACATTTGTGGCTTACCCATCCTGTGGAGGGTATCAATGATGGTCTTCTGGCCAGTTGTCAAGTCTGCAGTCTTGCCCATATTGAACCGAACTGAGACAAATGAACCAAACTGAAGCAATTTAATGACACCTGGGGAAACCTGAGCAGGTGCTTTGAGTTTAGTAGATGATTTGTATGTGACACTCAGTTTAAAACATTCATGCCCTGCAAAATCTGGGCTGATTTCTTCACAGTATTCTAACTTTTGGAATTCCTGTTCTTGTGGGTTTTATGAGCTGGAAGCCCAAATTATGTAAAAATAAACAAATAAGTACTTGAAATCGTTTAAATTGTGGGCCCTGAATCTATAATCTATGAAAGTTTAACTTTTTTGAATGGAATTATGGAAATAAATAAACTTTTCCATGATATTCTAATTTTTTGGAAATGGGTCTGTACTTAAACGTCCCTGGCCGTAGACTGCTCTGTGTCAGAACTTCGGCTGAATGACTTTGGTTTTCAGCTGCTTTCTGAGCATTTTCATCCGAAATTTCCAAAATATGCATTTTGCATATCTGGTATTGAAAGATGTGCGAATGAACTTGATTTTTCACAGCTCTCTGACTGGCAATCCTCCAGTCTGCCCACTGCTGATACAACCTGGTCAGATAAGGCAGCTTTAGGACAGTTTGGTTTTACCAAACCTCAGACATTTCATTGGAGCAGCAATGAGAGAAATGCACAATATAACTCATTCATTCAGTCAACAAGTGTTTAAACAAACCAGATGTAGGTTAAAAAATGCATACTTTAATCACGGTTAATCTTATTCAGCCAGCTATCACTCAGGCAGTGTGCAAACTGCTGTCGAAGAACAACCTAAGACTGAATAAAGTTAAAGTTTGGATGTTACATTAAGGCTGCTAATAAGGGATCACTCTCACTGCCGAATTTGGAAATGCTTGCTTCATTAATAAACTGAATTAATCCGTTACACTTTAAGTATTGCACATAGTATGAATATGCTACAGTTTTTCAATTTACACAATAAGTGAACAGAGTTTGGCACTACACTACTAAACTACTAAATGTGCGCTCTGTCACAGAGCAATGATGGTTCTTTTACTGTTTGTTGAACAGCTGTGCAGTTTCGTGGGAGAATCGTTACTGTTTAACTTGTATCGACAACAAGTCACATATTCTCCGGACATCTTGGTTCTTCCAGTTTAAACACGGACTGGAGCTAACTAACCTGCGGGAATATAATCATTTCATTCTGTGTTTTAGCGCCACCCCGGACTGCAGCGGCCTGCTGCTAAAGAAAGCCAGTCTTACCAGCGAAGGCAGCCTCGGCCTCGTCTGGGTTCGGCAGGGACTCGGCTCCCATGTCGATGTTTCCCGGTTCTGCCATCACAGCCATCGTGGTGACTTCGGCCTCCGACTCGGTATCCGAGCCTACTCCCTCCACCGACGGCCCGCCGATGGGCGGTTCATCCAGCCCGAGCGCCTTCGTGGCCGAGTCCGCTTCGTCCATTCTTCCGCCGAACGACAAGAGCCGAATATGACCGAGCAGCCGCGGGGCAGAGCGGGCTCCGAGCGGAGCCGAACCTGTGACGAACCGGAGAAGAACCCCGAACACGAAACGCGTCAACAATAATCTTTCAAATCAGCAATGTTTTCTCCGAAATTAATGGAAACGGAAGGGAATCAGGCGAGCTAATCCGGAGAGAGGAGGGCCGCCCGTTGTTTGTTTTTCATGAAGTCTGAGGGGAGAGATAATCCGGAGAATGCCGAAAGAACACGAATCGACCCGAAGCGACACATAGCGGGCAAAGCGCGCAAAATCCGAATTTGTAGGCATTACATCACTTGTTCAATTTCATATAAACGCACTCCGATCTTTAAATGTATTGAATGTTTGTTTGTACTGGTGTAAACATCAGCACCCAACACGAGAGAAATTATGAATCCCTAAATTTACATCTGATTCGGAATATCAGTTTTCCTCTCTGTAGCTGTTACGTGAACGCACCACAGTGGAAAAAATTAAAATCAATTCAATTTTTTAAAAAAAACAAAAAACAACAACAACAACAACAAAACCCTCTATTTGTCCCCAAGGGGCAATTTAAGGTACGTACATAAGAGGCTAAAATGGTTCAGAGGTGCAAACTGACTGCATGAATTTAGCAGCATGGTTAACTAAGGAACAGAATTATAGTATTTACATCACTATTTCAAATGGTTTTCCAGTCATCAGTATTTACAATATTTCATTTTGACAATTTTAAAGCCACAAAGACAAAAAAGTAAAGTTATGAAGAATTTTATAAGCAAAATATTTTTAGAGAGCTTTATTGAATTTATTATTTGCTTATCAAAGGTTTTAAGATACATATTGTGAAAATAAAAACTTTATTTGAAAAAATTATTAAAATGCAATAGTACTAAATTATTTTCAGAATATCTCATATAATTCCCAGAACTTAAATGTTCTAATGTGTTAAACACATAGAAAGTAGAAATTATAAATAACAT
Organism: Stegastes partitus; assembly: GCF_000690725.1. Classification (NCBI taxonomy): domain Eukaryota; kingdom Metazoa; phylum Chordata; class Actinopteri; family Pomacentridae; genus Stegastes; species Stegastes partitus. Next base: position 612,267 of record NW_007577843.1, on the reverse strand, counting down.
GTTCAGAAGTTAAAACCATTTATTGCATATGTATTAGTAATAATATTTAATGTCTCATGCTGTCACCAATGCAGACAGATGGAATGTCGACACACTGAGGAAGGAAAATCTTTTTAACAGTCTCTAATCTTCAACAATCTGTTTCACTGGCTCAATGTGGGGAAAACAAAAGGTTATAAACAAACTGTCCCTGTAAGAACAGGACAGGGCAGTTCCTATTTAAAAATACCTATTAGAAGAAAACAGGTTTAACTGTGAGCCCAAGCTGAAAAAACAGCTCATTAATCCAAAGTCCAACGCAACACAGCACAATGATGTTACATTTAAAAAAAAAAAAAAAAGATTTGAATGTGACATTGTTGTTAAAATATTTGCTAACTCTGTTAAACAACTGCAGGATCAATAAGGTTCCCTTTGTACATATGAAAATGTCCAAAAGACAGATGTGAAGATGAAAGAGCTGTCCTTCCAAAGACCAGCCAACAGCAGATATTCTTGCCAATTATTGTTCACAACTGAAGTTTTTTCACCTGCCTTCTTCAAATTCCACACTATATACACACAAATGGCGTCTCATTTACACCGAACATAAATATAAATGCAGCATGCGATGTTATTGGACATGATAACATTTTGGGGGACAGGATCGCGTAATGTCACATTCATACACATGCAGAGCATCATGTGGCAGATTCTCACATCATGCTGTTCGAAATGGTTTCTTAAAAGATAAATGGGAAATTTGTGGAATTTCAAGTGCCTAACTACGGCCCTAACTGTCATGCCAGCATCTACAGCGCCAACAGCCTGTTCTCCTATTCTCCTGTCATCTGTTGCATCAAGTCAACATCTGCATTTTAGGGTGGCCTTTTCTAGTCACTGGTCAAAGAAGTGTCTCTGCACTAATCACATTATTTGATCATTGTCCTTTAAAGGCACAGCTGCCTCGGGTGTGGATTAACTCATGACTGAAAATCTGTCACCAGCTAAACAGCAGTTGGTGCACTATTAGCTGAGTTTAACCATTTTCTAACCAAAACAACAATAGAAATTAGATTTTAACATTCTTTTTTTCTAAGTCTAAAAAGAGGACCACTTGCATGCTGTGTTTATATTCTTGTTCGGGGTATATTACGTGTTTTTGCTGTGTACATATGAATCATCCTTTAAAAAATACTCTTCTGTCTTGCACTGATAGAACTGATTGAGTGATTGAGCCCCAGAAAATAGAAAAATATATGCAGTGGAATAACACTGACAATTAAACCTCAACAAGAAAGGGACATTTTCCAGATATATATAAAACTTTTTACCTTTGGCTTTTCTGTCTCACTCGTTATTTCTTCATTTCCTCTGTGCATTGCTTTATGAGACAACAGCAAACATAAGCAGCACACTCCAAATAAATCTGTCAGCTTTGCAATGTAAACAGACTAGCTAGAATTAAATTCTAGTTGTAAAGAGCCCATATCATACTTTTTGGACTTCCCCCTTACCTGCCTGAAACACATGGTTTACAGTTCTGGCATTTCTTTTGTTACTTATCTACATGACTGTGTAACATGTTTGCATCACACCTGTCTAGCAGCTAGTTTGTCCCTCAAACAAAGAATGAGCAGCTTCCTCACAGTCTACCTTTATGATATTCACTAGAGCAGCCTCTGCTTGATCTTCATCACTGGCTACACAGCTGTGTGGTACCTAATCATCAGAGCAGACTGGGCTTTTCAGGAAGGGTGGACTTAAAGGGACAGCAGCCAAAACATAGCATTTCAGGTGGAAGGTGAGAAGCAATGGTGCAGGAATGTACAGTCGGAGAAAGATTGTGTTTTTGACCATTTAACCATGTAAACATATTCTAGTAGACCCCTCAAAATAAATTCTAAATCTGTAAAAGTATACATAATATGGGCTCTTTAGATTATCGTGTAGTCTGAAATTGAGACACAGTAAATCTGTTATTAAATATATTTTGTCCTGACTGATGGTTTCATCAATCCATTAAACTCAGCAGTAATGTGTACCATACTCATGCATTCAGGCCTCCCCCTTTCTCAGTCCAAATAAGGACTTTCTGGCAGCTGCAGGATGGGACAAAGTCGGTGCCAAGCAGAAGACCCCAAAGTCCTGGCATGTTTCTTTCTTTTGAAGAGACTCCAGGGTCTGTGTTATGACCATACCAACTGCAGTTTCCCCCAGGGAGCTGGCCGATGTTCCCTACTGTGCCGACCAACAATACAGCGAAAATGTTTTCTGTCTACTCCCCGTTTGTTTTCAAAAGAAAAAAAGTCTTCTCAGTCGCATGAGATCCACAGAGCTTATTTAAACCTATCAGATATGGCATCACAGTCTACAGTCTCATCTCCACATCAGGACCAGGTCCAGGCTGAGATGATTTCCCATCAGCGCTGAATCCTGGAGACCAAGTAGTAGAGCAAAAAGAAGACCAGGACCAGCCCCACAGAGACGTAGCAGAGGATGCGGCGGTTGTCTCTCCCAGATCGGACCATTGTGGAGAATCGCTTCACGCTGCCGCTCAACAAGCCGGTCGCACTCAGGAAGTTTGAGTCCTGAAAGACAGACAAGATGCTTTTATGATAATGAATGCAGCGTGTTACTTTTCACCTGTCTGTCTCACAGTTAAACACACATTTCTCCTGCTATGTCAAATTTAACCATTAACACACACTATCAAATAACATTGCTCATTCTTACACTCAGACCCCTTTATTGAAAAGTGCCTCAGTGACGAGTAATCCTTGCACTTTGGATTGTCAGACTTAAGCTCTTCTCCCACAACTGTGATCCTTTACTAACGATATCCCCAAAATCACACATTGTAGAGAGGCCGTCATGAAGATATTATTTTGTAGTCATTCAACAACTACAGCTCCCGCGGAGCCTCACAGATTTCCACAGACAGAAAGAAAAAACCAAACACCAGCTCTTATTTAGTTTAAAAATCAAAGGTTTATTTCACTTTCGCTGGTAATACACAGTCAGAAAGGGCTCACCATGCCGTCGAGGTACTCGTTCTGATCATCGGCCTCCCTGTCGATGTCATAAGCCAGCTGTCAAATACAGAAAGACAGAATGAACAATCAAGTTTGGGTTTTTTTTTCCAACAAAGCAATGATATGTGACATCTAATTAATTTTCACATGATCCAGACTCAAACTATAGGTAGTACAGAGAACATGACAGCAGATTTTCAGGGGAGAACACACTGCAGTAAAATGTCTAGACCAGAAAGCATCTGCTTTGGCCATGCGCCTCATATACAAAGGCTGCAGACCCTACTGGAGCAGCTTGGGTTCAGTTCCTGTGAATGGTCCTTTGCTGCAGATAATTCCCCAACGCTCTGCCCCTTAACAATAAAAATCTATGTTTATTGTGCGGAACTGGACCTCTTCCACACTATCATCATGAACTGGGAGAAGGTGTGTCTGATGGCTTCCCTGCATGCACTAACTAATTCGTCATTGTTATCATTATTTTATCTGGGTTGCTGTGCAGATTTTGGCGTTACTGTGAACTGCATTGCACTGCACTGAACTACTTTTAGAGTTCTGGGAGTACAAATAAACAACAAATCCCCTTTCAGACATGGAACATCACTGGCTTTGTAAATTCGTCACAGCATTCTAGTCATTCAGACATAGGTCTGATAGGTTTTTGTATTGTTCCTCACAGCTGCATTCAGCCATACCCCTAGAGTGCTGGTGAATGTGGTATTTGTCACTGATGCAAGACTAATCAATAATCCAGGTGATGTATAATGCATAATATTGCAATAATAGACTAAAACTAAACGAATAGCAGCTGAACCATGTGTCCAAACAATTAATAGTCCAGTTTATCTCTGATTTCTGAAACAGTGAGACTAAGAGCTCAGGACTGAGCTGACGACAGCTGCAATGTAACAAATTTCTTAACTGCAGCTGATAAACTGCAACTCTGTGTGACAGCTCATCTGTCTGAGGTGAAGTAAAGTACACAGCTGCTGTCAGACCCTGATCAGTCTTGGATCTAACTAATGAAGTCACTGTTGTTGCTCAGTGCATACATGCACATAGCTCTCTCTCTTTGGAGACAGTGATGGATTCTACCTCTGTCTGCTGCTCCAGGCATGTAGTAAACTATGAAGAAGTAGTCCTTAACAGCTGGAAACTAAACTGCTCATCAGTGGGTGAGGGCTCACCTGTCTGATGTGAAAACATGCAGACCTATACAGTGAGACCCGCTGTCAGATCCTGACCCGGACTGATCTACTGTCCTGAGGATAATTTATAATTGTAAGAATTAAACTAAGTTAACAGTGCTGTTCCCGAATGTGCAAATGTTTTCAACTCTCACTCTTTGGAGACACATGTGCTGCTGTCGGATGCTGCAAATATTTAATAAACTCGGAGAGAATAGTTCTAAACAGTTGAAAGAAACAAACTTTAGCTTCTGTCATTAATTGAATTTCCCTTCTGGGATGAATAAAGTATTTTTCAACTTCAGACTTGTACCATGTTGAAATTGGTACGGAAATGTTAAAAGGTCCAACCTAGTAACATTGCCGGTGACCTTTACAGAAACATGACCAGGGTGGACATTCAGACATGAAGCAGACGTGTTAAATTGCTGACAGATTAACGGATTAGAGTGAATGTCTGAAAGGGGCTTAAATGGTTCTGTTTGTGAGATAATAAGTAACTATGTTTCTGGCTTTGAAAATGAATTGAGGAAATAGTGACACCTTTAGTTGTAATTTCAACTGGACAAGTTTGACACCAGTAACCTAATACTCAAAAACTAATCAAAAAACAGCAGTTTAAATAATAGAGCTGGTGGATAAAAGGAGTAATTTGGGGGCGTTACTCACAGATTTCAGTCTGGAGACTTTGGTGGCCAAGTTATCAGCCAGTCGTTTGTTCTCAGCATCCAGCATGTCATCCACAGAGCCATGACCTGGAAACACACAAACACAGTGGATTAGAAATCAAAAGAAGAGATGGCTGATTTTGTAACCACTTCTTTAGTCATTATTAGGGTGACGAGTATCAACATATTGCCCAACTAAGCTCATAATAAGCCTAGCCATTTTCATAACAAGTTTTTATCAATCTCCATGTGAATCTCATCATATCACAGGTAGAACTCCTAAAAACATGCAAAATAACACTTACTGGAAATCTCTTAATATTTTTCTCACAGTTTAAAATTGCAGACAGACCTTCTGGTCATAATATAGCACCACTTTGTGCCTGAAAATACGCTGTTGCTTGGTTCTTATTATTATATTGTGACTTCAGGTTGTATAATTTTTAAAAAATGTAGTACTTTGACACTGTAATATAATGGCAATTTTCAATGTCCTAATGTCCTTTAATTGCCGTTACTGCACAGGTGGAGCAGGAGTGAACCGACGCTGACCCAAAAACAGATTTTCCAGTCCCTATACTTGCCGTTAGTGAATGGTTTATTTGACCATATGCAAAGATGAAAATACAGCGGTTTTCCTATAGTGAATTTGGAATACATCTGTGCTTGTCTGATGCTGGTCTGGTGAGCACTGTGTGCCATCCCCCTACCTGTGCCTTCCTCTTCCTGTCACCTGTGGCCTCTATATATACACCCTGTGTCTAATTACTGCCACCATGTGTCTAAATAATGTATATTAAATAACCTGCCAACAATAAACATAAATGGCTCCTACAAATATAAAGACACATTAACATATGAATATCGAATGACCTTTTTTTTCGTGACCACCTGTTTCAGAACTTTTTAAGTTTTATAACTTGGCTGGGTTTCAGGTCAATTATTCTTATGAATATGGAATCTGCCAAAAATAACAAGTGTATCAGAACATAAACAAAGACATTTCGACAAAGTGCTGAAAAGCCGTGGAAAAATCACATCAGTCCACCTGTGGTTACTCTCAGACGTAAGTAAGAGAAAATATATCAACAGGAAAAACAGTCTATGACACGGAAACACTAGTGTTACCCCACAATGAAGTAAAACCACTAACCCAGACTACAGTGTCCTTGCATAGTTTCCTCAAGTCTCTCTAAGTAAACCGTGTTTTTGTGTCAGTACTGCATGAGCTCATCTGTTTCTCGGAATATCAGACAACAACTATGTGAACATATTAAGTATCAGCTTCTCTCTGACATGCGGGAAAACAATGCCAGGATTTTGTGAATGTGAGTTAAACTTTCCGCTCCCAGTGGGCCAGACCTATCTGTTGTCAAGACAGCTAACCTGTCAGGTCTAAACTCATAAGCTAGTTAGCCTGCTAGCGAAGCTGTATGATTCATTTAAGCTCCGAGTGAATAAACTACATATTCCCACCTCAAACACGCAACTGAAGAGAAATGTAATTCCTGCTACCCTAACAAGGCTGCGGTATTGTTAACTGTTCAACTGGAGACACTAAATTGCTGAATATTTAGAAGTGAATACGTGTCAAAAACAAACCTCTATTCCAGTCCGCCATGTTGGAGAATGACGTCACGATCAGCTGATCACAGAGACACGTGATCAGCGCAAAGCAGAAGCTGTCACGGCCACTCCCACCGCGGCTCCTGTTGGCTACTAAACTGATCGCTTTTTTTGAAGTCTTAAATCTTCGTGCTAAATTTCCTCATCCAAAAAGCCGTGGTGTATTTTTGAAATAAGTATACAGATTATTATGCACAAAAAATAGTTAGATAAAAATGTATATTACCATTGTTCTGTACTTGGTGATGTAGTACTGTAAGAGGGCGTATACTTGTTTGCTGAACACTGAGTCATATGCATATACTGAGTATTCAGTCAGGTACAATGAAGCACCACCAGTACAGATTCAACAGTGGTTTATTGTATTCAGAAGCATTTAGAAGGGCAGTGGAGGTTTGCATCAACAGATGCTGGTTTTTATACCTAAACAAAAGAACATATATCCATCCATCCATTTTCTATACACCGCTTAATCCTCATTAGGGTCGCGGGGGGGCTGGAGCCTATCCCAGCCGACCTAGGGCGAAGGCAGGGGACACCCTGGACAGGTCGAGAACATATATCACATATTGATATCACATTGCAGTTATCTAAATACATTGGGAGCAAATAGCTATGACTATTCTGGTACTCTGAGATGGTGTGGTGCTTCTCAGGCTGAGGATGTCAAATGTTCAGAGTAAAAAGGGGACTGGAGAACACTGCTTAATTCACAGGCTGTTATTATACAAGCATTGTAATGTTTCAACCATAGTTCAACCATGGTTCAACCATGGTTCAACCAAGTCAAAGACATGAGGCAAACAGATATATTCACCCTAAATCAACTGTACAATTGTCATAGGATAATTTGTTTTAGAGATAATAAAGGTACAAAAACTACAAACATATCCCAAGAAATATCTGTCAAAAGTGACGAAGGAGAGGAAACACGACAAATCAAGCATGTCCTTTATGTCCAGGAATGAACATCATGTCAGAGATACACATGGGTACATATGATTGTGTGATGAAGGCACAAAAGAGTTTCAAGGTCAGGATAATATCCATCCATTCATCCATTATCTGTACACCACTTAATCCTCACTAGGGTCGCGGGGAGGCTGGAGTTTATCCCAGCTGACTTAAGGCGAAGGCAGGGGACACCCAGGACAGGTCGCCAGTCTATCATAGAGCTACACTTAGAGACAAACAGCCAAGCACACTCACATTCACACCTACAAACAATTTAGAATCACCAATGAGCCCCAACATGTTTTTTAGACTGTGAGGTAGGAAGCCAGAGAACCCAGAGAGAACCCACGCTGCACAGGGAGAACATGCAAACTCCACACAGAAAGATCCCGGTGCCCCCACTGGAACGCGAACTGGCGAGGCAACAGTGCTACCAACTGTGCCACCTTGCAGCCCTCAGGATAATATATGAGAGACAAAATTGGGATAATATAGAAACAAAGCAGTCAGCATCCGGATTGTGCACATTAATGATTTTTTAAAAAGACCAAATTAAACACAGTGTTAAAATGGTACTATTCCGTAAAAATTCAGACAGACCTTTATAGCTGATTGAAAGATAAACATAAAAGGTAAATAAACATGGAATGTGTCTTCCGTGTCCGTCATGTTAAATGTTACAGTAACTTCGGTACAATATGACTGTCTTTCGACTGACTGTCTTTGTATTTACATTTGAACATTGTTAGAAAACGCTTTCTCAGAGACCACTGACTTCGTCTGATTCTGATCAGATGTGTTACTGTTGCTGTTGTTGTTGCAGACCTCTACAGTCACGGCACACTTGTTGTAGCGCTCTCTGACATTTGCAGTATAAGCTAAACAGTAACAAGAGTGAAATGCAGTAGATGACAGATTTTTTCAGGATTGAGTGTGTGCCACAGACTAAATATATAACATGCATGCTCTATATTTAGGTTGTGGTGTGTGCTGTGCTGGGTCCAGTATATTGACTACATGTGGCCACTGGGTGGCAACACACACAGAGACGCACACACAGAGATGCACATACACACACACACACACACACACACACACACACACACTGTGCTGTACAAACTGGTGAGCTGATCCCAGGTCAACATGCTCAGTTCCAAATAAACCAATTCAGCCTGAGGAAATTTATCAAGCAAACTGAATTCACAGACCTTATTCAGCCTCACACGATGAAGATTTATTCATTTGAACTATAAAAATGTAATCACCTCCAGATCAGTTAAAACATTCAGTGAAGCGCCGACATGGTTTACAATGCGAAAATAAATTATTATCAATTATGACTTTGTTACAGCATGAACACGAAGCTTGTGGTGAATCTGCAAGGGAGTCGTTAGTCCCTGGCTGATCTGTTAAATGAGTCCTCACACTGACCGTGTAGTCTGAGTGTGGGGTCAAAGGTCATGCTAGCTCACCGCAAAAATAATATAATGCAAATGTGAAGGAGTGATACCACCATGTATGTGTGTTCAGTTTATCCTCCTGTGTCTGTATGTGCTGTAATCCACCTGTGTGTGTTTCTGTGTGTCACGTGAGCATGTGCCACCTCATGTCAGCTTGCATCACTGCTGATGATGGTGGTGGGGGGTTGGGAAGTGTGTGTGAATTCTGTGTGTGTAACAAATAAAAACAACTGTAGTGAACAATCACTAATGCCGTCAGAGCACAGCACACATTAGAGACCTCTGGCTGGCTGCTGGGCTGTCTTCAGATTTTCTGGCTGGATATAAACTGGTTTTTAGGGTGTTTTCTGGGGTTTGATTCCCAGTTGTACACTTGTATACCACCTATCTTCAATTTTATATGTTTTTCTCAGGTCTGTTTGTGTGTTCATCTCAGCAGGAGGAGCTTTATAGCAGCAGCAGGTGTGGCCTCCACCTGGTGTGCGTAGACTCAGTCTGTGACTCTGTGCAGACCTGATGTGTCCCTCTCAGCAGGAGGAGCTGCAGCAGCAGCAGCAGTCTCTCTCTCTGGCACTCACTGAAGCCACAGATTGTCTAATTAGATTAAGCGAGGCTTTCCTCAGATAATCAGTTAGCCAGCTCCCGTTTTTTCCTCCGATGGAGCGCTGCTTGTGACTCTGAGCTTGCTGAAGGTCAAACTGAATTTCTGGATAGTACACACTAGTTTGGGGAATAACCTGTGGTCTTGGAGCAGGTCTGCAGACTACCGGCTGAGGGGCTGTGGCTGGGTTATGGGCTGTTTCTGGAGCTGTGAGTGTGACGCTGCTCAGAGTAATCGGACTGCCACTAATACCTGCTGCTGCTAACAGGAGGAGATGGGGGAAGTTTCTGTAAGTAAAGCCTTTCTTCTTCTCAGCGCTGCAGCAATGAAGTGACCATTTTATTTTCAGAGATAATTGGCTCTAATTAGTTTCTTTGTCAAAAAGCCTCACAGTGTTTCCTCGGTCTGGAGAGTTGCCTGCTGAATTTATTCTCCTCTTTCAAAGTTATACTGTGTGTAGTTTCATGCACTGCTGCGATGATTAGTTAATTTTGAACAGGCCAACTGAATTTCTCAAAAAAAAAAAGTCCAAATGATCTTGTCATAGTTTCTGTAATATGAGGATTTGCAGTCCCTCTGTGTTTCATGTTGTAAAAACTGAACCCCTGTGCATTTAAATTGTTGCTTGAAATCACTAATGAAGCTTTAGTTGTGTACAATGAACAGCAAAGCTTTTTCCACTAATTTGATCATCATGCCTTGTGTTCATCCTGTTCTGCTCTCAGCAGCTCTTTTCTTTCTCTCCTTCAGCCTTAAACAGGCTGCTTCCCCCTCGCTCAGATTAAGCCTGGGCTGACTGATTGACACAGATTACAGCTGAAGGCACAGAGGTCGCAACCTGTGAGGAACAAATATAAAGGCTTTCAGTTCACACATGACCCGTTGCTTACAAACTCTTCACCACACACAATTGTGTATTCAAACTCAGGTTTTTCAAAATGAATCAACAGCTTCTGTTAAGTGTGTGTAAAGTGAGTCCTGGTCTTTCGGGACCTGGTTGATTGAAGGTTTTTTTTTACTTTTACAGCTGATTCGTGTTGATGATGAGCTACAATGCTACAAGCATAACCTTCACTGCTTCAGTATAGTAAATAGTGAGCATGATCATGATATTACAAAAGAAGAAACTCTGAATGTTCTTTCCTCAAAAATACTCTACTCTGATCTGAAGGTGGTTCTTGGGTCAGGATGGGTCAGCTATAGAATTATAGAATAGCCATTATTTACACAAGACACATTTCTCTGTCACTTTTAACATTTCTCAAAGGAGTTTTTTAGTTTAGTCAATGAAAAGCTCATTAAGTCATAATAAATGCATATTTTAGACAACTATGTTCTTGTCAAACTCCTAGCTGGTTGTTAAAAGGTCGGGTTGTTATGATGACCTGAAGGCGAATCATATCATAATGACACAATCTGATTTACTTATTTTTCTATCATCATCTGTTATTTAATGATTTTGAGCAAGCAAATTTAACTGATACAACATATTTCAGTTATTTTAGTTCTGCTGTAAATCCAATACTTCTGTATGGTGACTTTGTGGTACTATTTCAAAACCTCCACAATCATAGAAATGTAATTCTGGAAAAGGCATACTCATTTACTCTGACTTCAATGGCATATTTTTTGCTTAAAAAAAAGGAAAAAGTCACATTTGACTATGCTATGTCACAGAAGGCGTCTGTCTTTTAAAGCCCTTCATGGGCAACATGTATTCTATGTGTCAACCACCACCTCTCAGAAATCAGACTTAACCTTCTTGTCTAATTCCAACCTTTAGCATGATCATATTTCTACATATTTCCCCTAGGGTTATTTATTTTTGTTCCAATGAGGCATCTGAATTGACCTTACCTGTCTGTGTCCCTACAGTCACAGAGTCCCCGTCAGGCTAGATCTGCACCTGAGGCCTACCATTGAGTCTGTGTTTTTTGGGAAGGCCTCTGTTGATTCCCGGAGGAAGGAGACATGGCCAATAACTCTTTTCGTGGGTCCAAACATGGCCGACGTTACGAGGCCAACCATGAGACAGAGTTCAGCTGCTCACTGCAGGAGCTGCGATCACTCATGGAACTACGAGGAGCGGAAGCAATAACTAGGATCCAGGAGTGTTATGGAGACATTAATGGACTGTGTGCCCGACTGAGGACGTCACCTGTCGAAGGTAAATTTGATGGCAAACTCTGTTTTTGTGTTCACTTGGTGTCCTCACAGATGGAGTATCTAGGCACCAGAGAGAGGAATCTAAAACTAAACGTTAGCTCAGCCACAGGCAGGGGGATGCTGAGTTGTGGTGCTTTCAGTCAGAGACACTGCTGTCAGTTGTATGCAAGAATTTGAGCAGCTCTGAGCATCAGGGGTGAACCGATAATTTGGAACCAATGTATATGTGCAGCCCTGCCTTCGCCCTAAGTCGGCTGCGATAGGTTCCCCCCATCCCCCCAACCCCGACCCTAGTTAGTGAGGATTAAGCAGTATATAGACAATGGATGGATGGATGGATGGATGGATGGATATATGTGAAGTAAAAATTGAGGTCTTGGTGTCTGAATTGACAATAACACAAATTATTTATGGCATGCGCAAAAGTTTTGGCACCCTTCTTTCGTTAATTCTAAGAACCCAATTAAATCGTTAGGCTTTAACTGATTCAACAAGGCTTGTAAAGCAAGCCAAGAATTTAATTAGGTCAGCTAATTGATTGATAAATTGGTTTTAGACGTAAATTGGTTGATAAATTCTTTGACTCTTCCTGCTTATTGTAACACTCACATGCCTACAGAGCAGAGGAAGGCCATAAAAAGAGATCACAATGCTTCCAGCTTGCAGTTTACATTGAAGACGAAATAATGAAATAAGAAATAATGGCAGTTAAGGGAAGAACTGGAAGTCAAGACAAGATCTAGAAGACCAAGAAAACTCTGAGAATGAAATGGCTGCTGGCAAATCCTTCATATAATTACAGAGGAGTTACAGGAAAGTTTTGCCTGATACAGGAGTTGTAGTGCAACATGTCTTCTTTCTTTTTTTTTCTCTTTTTTTGCCTTTTAGCCTTTATTGTATAGTGAAGTGGAAAGGGAGACAGGAAAAGTAGGGAAAAGAGTGGGGGAAGAACATGCAGCAAATGACCTTGGGGTTGGACTCGAACCATGGCCACTGTGTCGGGGACTTTCAGCTGCTGTACATTAGCTGTTCAGCTACCAGGATGCCTGTGATGCACCATTTCACTGTGCATCACTGATGCATAATCATGGCAGAGCCATCATACCTTCATAGCAATTACAAAATGCTTAGTTTAAAAATGGGGCCTTTAACTGATTAATTTGATCTCTGCCCTCTGCACAAAGTACCACACAAGATCAGAACTTGATGATAAATGAGAAGATTTATTTACGAAGGTCTACATGGAACAGGAACAGGGGTGCATTAAAGAAACATAACCTACAGCGTCGGAAGGCACAGATGCATGAAATGGAGATCTAATCTGGTGTTGTGGACACATCAATATGTGAATGAACAAACACTGGATGCAACTGTTTTGGGGTGAGTCAAGAAAGTGAAACTGAAAAACTGGTTTTTACAGCAGTGCTCCAAAAGTGCCCCTTCTTTTACACGTGCCATTTACTGGTTTTGTTGTGTATTAAATTAATGAAAATTGTAACAGTGCATTAGCATTTGAAGAAAGGCATGTATGTTTGCTGCAGGAGTTGTATTTCTATGCTTTCTCTTCAAACACCACTGTATGTATTTTGCCCAGGGGTGCCCTGTATGTACTGATGTTTTAGACCTCCTCATCAGTGACTCACAGAACTCTCCCCCCTGGCATGGACATCATAAAACCAACAGAGGACATATTAGGTTTATTCTGTGGCTTGAGGGTCTGTGACCGTGTGATGGTCAAAGTCGACTGTGACCTGCAGCCTCAGCTGATCCTGCTCTGCCCTCTCTTAGCTTCAAGATAATATGACATGAACACATTGCCTCCCAGTCTGTAAATATTGGCTTTTACAAAGATTCAAGTGGAGAATTTGTTGCAGTGAGAACAAAATTATTTTTCCCGTTGTTCCTCATGTGGTCACACCAAAAAGGCTTTAAAAATGATGTTAGATGGAAGTCATTCAGCAATTTGGTAGAATTGTCCAGAAACAACATTGAGCTGAGAGGAAGCTTGTGGGGATTCTGTAAGAAACAGACAGTGTGTCTTGGTATTTGTGCAGCCGTTGACCTTATTACATGGAGTGGGTATCAGTAGATGCCACTGACCCATGTTAAATACAACTCGTTGGTTAATGTCACTGTAAAATTCCTTGCCTCTGTTGTCCTTTCATTTAACCACCAACAATTATTTACTGTGTTGTCCAATTCACACTGTCAGACAGACCTCCATCGTGTCTAATGCATCAGACTGATGTTACATCTCAGTAATAATGGTATAAACAACCCTAGTAGCACACAGAGAAGTGCAACACAGATTCTAAACGTGGGCAGAATAAACATTGTCAGCAGATCCATGTATTTTTGCTGAGTCATCAGTGAGTTTTGTATTTTACTCCCATATGATGAAAACCCATTTTTATTCTGGTATGAGGTTGGCATAAACTTGGAGGTGTAAAATAAATATTGTTAAGATATAAAGACCTTTATATTTTAACAACATTTTTTTAATAGCACCACATTGTCAAATAGAGATGCAGACAGTGTGTTCTTCTTGAAGGGCGATGGGAACAGCAGCAGCTTGTTGGTTTTTAGAGCAAAACGGCTCAGATCAGCTTTGCCACCAGTGGTTATACAGTTATAGTGAAATTAACCATCTTTGCAGTATATTAAGCTGAAAAGCTAAAAGGCACACAAGACATGTGAGACTAATTTGCTGAAAAGGGGCACAATATGGGACCTTTAATGCTATATTAGACTCCATGATGTGATCATGATCGAACTCTAAGCTGCTCTTTTTCTTTTAATGAACACCCCACTGTTTCTATGTTTTCGTGTACGTATTAGAAGCTGCTCCTCTTTGGAGCTATCCACCTGTTTTTGGGTTGATACACCCAGTTTCAGTTCATTTCTAGAGAATTTGACCTGAACACTGACCCACAGACAGTGGATGCATTGCATGTGATGCTGACCTACAGACAGTGCTTAATGTTTCTTGGTGGACTGTCTGGCCTTTGACATTTTCCTCCTCATCATTAATTCATTCAGTCTGTCCATCTTGCATGCACTCAGTAAACACCTTCAGTGTTTGGTCTCCTGCTGATAGAGAAGTAAAATGTCAGCAGCAGCTTGAAATCAGTGGAAAAATCCATTACACTGCTTTCCTTCTCTGTGTGTCTCTGTGACGACAGCTGGCAACAGACACATTAACTTTCAGTGTAATCCCACTCACCTGAAAGCACAGACAAAGCACAGCGCTCTGCTCGCTGAGTTTCATTTTCAGACTACATGAAGAGCAGTGCAGAGTTTAATACCTGTTCGGACTGACTGAGTCAGCTGCAACTGTGCAGCAGCTGCAGCGTCTCTTAGGGGATTTGAGTGTGTCCTGACATGTTGTTCTGCTCCACAGGGAAACCAGTCTGTTCTCTGCTCCCACACCACACCACACCACACCACACCACAGCACAGCAGAGACACAAACACCAGTGTGATAAACAATCCTTTACATTTTAAAAAATCAAGCTGGAAAAAATGTAATTTGTTTACCTTCCTTTTGATGCAGCTCACGCTGCCTAATCTTGAACAACATTGTAACTTAATCCTAAACTGCGTTGTAGCCTAATCCCAAACTACACTGCATTCACAGAGTCTTCACTGGCTCCATGGATGACAAGCTATTCATACTCACTATGGAACATTTTACAACGTCTGCATGCACTGCTGAGCTTGTACCTTACATGTTATCAAATCCAAAATGTTTCTTTATTTCTCAGTTGTTTTAGTATCGTGACTATTTGTTCAGTCCAGTTTGTTTTGAACAAGGAGCAATAAGACACCAGCAGTCGGGTTTTTAAAGAGGACAAGCAGCGGGTCAGATGGACAGTGCATTTTAGGAACACCTCACCACCACTGGAGTCCCATAGAGCTAATACACCGCAAACTTTGAATAAAGATAGAACTCACTTAATCCTAAATCTACACTTTGATATGTAAAATCTTGCAGTGGCAAAAGATGTAAAATACATATATATATATATATATATATATAAATATATGAAAAGAAAAGCACCTCAAAGGAAATTAAAGTTTAATAAAAATTAGTAAAAAAATTAGTAAAGGCTAGAGAAAGAGGAAGAGACCTAAAAGAGGCCACTGACTCAGCTGACCTGATTTCCTCGGGCAGATCGTTCCAGAACCTCGGGACCCAACTGCAAATGTTCTGTCCCCTTTAATTTGCAGTTGGCCCCTGGTACAGACAAAAGACCTCTGCCTGAAGAAAAGTTCATATTGTGTGTTTGGTACTAATAGATTTAAGATATAGCTGGGAGAGGCCATGAAGGGCCTTACAAGTCGTCAGTAAAATAGTAAGTTCTAAAACCTACAGGGAGCCACTGTGAAGGGGCTGAGACAGAAGTGATGTGATCTCATCTCTTTGTTCTGGTTAAAAGCCTGGCAGCGGAGTTCATGAGGGGCCCCAATAAGCAGAAACCTTCACAGGTTAACAGGATTTATATCTCTGCTCTGGAAAATTCCTGCTTGTGTTCAAGTTTTTACTGAGGGCTTTATTATGTGTTGTCTGTGACGTTACATTTTGGTGGTCAAAGCAGTTTGCTGGATAAAAGCAGCACACAGTGGACACAGATGTCATGCTCACACCTGGGACAGCACCTGTATCAATTACTGGATCTTCTAATTAAAGTTGGACACTTTCAGTCTGTATATTTAGCCTCTTTTTGTTCACATGGATGCGTGTGTGATAAACACCTTAAAGGTCACAGTGGTGCGTAATTAGATTTTTTTTTGCTGTTTGTTAAAAGCTGTGTGCTCTCTTTAAATTTTTAATGGTTAAACCTGTTCACATCCTTCAGTTTGGCCTCTGAAAAATAACTGAACAAGAACTATGTGAGGTTCAGATTGGCTTTAGTGAGTAAGTGTAAATATGGTGTGCCATAAAACCAAAGAATGTGTGTGTTTAAATGAGAAAGTGTTGCACAGTGTAATGACATTTTTGATTTTGTAATAATAAATAGTAGATTTTCTCGCTATCACAAGTTAACAGATCTTTCAATCATAAACATGTTTCAGTTTAAGTGTTGTTAATTAAAGAATTCTTCAAAATAGCATTTCTACACTGAATGACAGTCTACATGAATGTTGAAACAAATCTGAGTTTGAGCAAAGACATGTTCTATTAACATAAACTCAGTTTAATGGTGCAATCCAGCCTTCTAGGAGGACACATGGAGTGATGCTGTCTTTGTGTTTCCTTTTGCAGGTTTAGATGGAAAATCGGAGGACATCAACAGAAGGATACAGGAGTTTGGACAGAACGTCATCCCTCCTAAAAAGCCTAAAACCTTTGTGCAGTTAGTGTGGGAAGCCCTGCAGGATGTGACGCTCATCATCCTGGAGGTGGCAGCCATCATTTCACTAGGCCTTTCTTTCTACAGTCCACCAGATGCTGAGAGACAGCGTGAGTTTGTTTTATTATCATTATTATTATAAATGCATACTGTGTAAAACCTTTACATGTGTGGAAAAAAAGTGTATGACTTTTATTATGAACCTGGCACCTCACTGATGAGCTAATTAATAGGGACATACTACAGAGACAGTAGTAGAGGAGAGAGGTGAACGAGATGAGCTAAATATAGCTACAACTTTTAAAAAGTATCATTCCTGATTTTCTTGGCTAGAACTGAGACATTTTCACGTATACACAGCCTCTGCATTGGTAGATGTCAGTGTAGCTGAACCAGTTAATTTAATTAGACTTAAGATTTTTTTAAAAAAAGAAAGAAAGAAAGAAAGAAAGAAAGAAAGAAAGAAAGAAAGAAAGAAAGAAAGAAAGAAAGAAAGAAAGAAAGAAAATACTCTATCATATCAAAGTAAAAGCAGCTTTCTACAAAATGAGGGAAAAAATTTAAAAAAATATAAAATGCAAAAGTGGTTGCATTAGTATTTACAATATTTAATGTGACTTACCTAATTCAACATAGGTGCAGCCAACCGATCACTGGTCACTCGGAATCACATTATTAGTGAAACAAAGATCATCTGAGTGGAGTAAATGTATATAAGGACACCTCTATCTGGAAGGTCCAGTCACTGGTGAATCAGTACTCCTGAGTATAACTACCCCTTAAAGACAAGAGAACACTCCAAGCAACTCTGTGAAAAGGTTTTTGAAAAGTCAGGGGATGATACAAGAGCATGTCCAAGTCACTGAATATCACTTGAAGTACAGTAAAACCCATCATTAAGAAATCATTTGGTACATGTGCAAGTCTGCCGAGAACAGGCCATTCTCAAAAACTGAGTGAATATGCAAGAAAGAGACTAGTGAGGGAGCCCACCAAGACACCTATGACTCCTCTGTATGAGCTGCAAGCTTCAGCGGCTGCATGCCTTGGAAGGCTTTCAAAGGTAGTGGGTAAAATAAATGCAGCAAAGTGCAGGGTAATTCTAGAGGACAAGCTGATGCAATCTGCAAGAGAACTACAAATCATGAGAAGATTTGTTTTCCAACAAGACAATGATCTAAAGCAAACAGCCAAAGCTACACAAAAATGA
This sequence comes from Stegastes partitus, assembly GCF_000690725.1. NCBI lineage: Eukaryota > Metazoa > Chordata > Actinopteri > Pomacentridae > Stegastes > Stegastes partitus. The sequence continues at coordinate 594,027 of NW_007577843.1, read as the reverse complement.
TTTAAAGACAACAAGATGAATGTTCTGGAGTGGCAAAGTCAGAACCCAGACCTCAATCCAACTGAGAATTTGCGGCTAGACTGAGAAGGGTTGGTCACTCATGATCCCCATGCAACCTGACAGTTTTGCAAGGAAGAATGGGATCAAATGTATTTGTCCAGATGTGCAAAACTGATTGAGAACTATCCAAACAGACTCACTGCTGTAATTGTGGCCAAAGGTGCATCTACTAAGCATTGGGTTGAAGGCGATGAATACCCATGCTATCAACTATTGTATCTTTTTTTATTCTTAATTGATTGTCTTTTTTTTTTTGGTCAAAATAAGTTTTCACTTTCAAAATTTGGACCAAATGTACCCAATTCTGACAATAAAAAAAATGTTTCACAGGGTACATGATGCTAATGTATTCACTTTTATACAGACAATCCTCTTCCAGTTATTGTGAAAGGGAAAAGTGTTTTGTTTGCATCACGTGATGAACATAATGAAGTTGTAGTGAAGCAGGTTGGATAATTACACCAAAGCCCAGCACAGTTCCATTACTGCTCCAGGAGTTTTGGGTTGTTGCTGTAAGCAGTGAATCCAGTCTGCACACATGATAAAACACAAAACTACACCAAAATAAATATTTAACATTAATACCAAATAAAAGCTAAGTTTGACTTGAATTTGCAGGGAGACAACATTTTCAGTTTCTCCAAAACTCTCTTATAGTGAGTTAGGTATATGACATGTAAATGTTGGTATGAGAATTAGTTTCCATATATGACTGAAAGTTTAATTCAGCATAAACACATTTTATCAATCTCTTTATCTACAACATTATATTTCGCCTAAGTTTACCTGAGTAATTTAAATATTAAGAGTTTGTTATATTATTATGTTGTGTTATTATATAAAATAAAAATTAACCTGACCTAAATGATTTCACCTTAATCTACATGTTCACTCTGAACTATATGTACAGTCCACTTTAGGGATCTTTTAAAATAAAAACCTAGGACGTTCTTTTTGATGTTACACATACTGCTCAACATTTGTTGTAACATCTTAGTTTTATAAGACAGTTCAGTCTTGTCTAGAACCTCTTTACAAATTACATTTTTAATGTCAGCAAACCAGTTTGTTAAAGTTTCTTTCTAGCCGATGATTAAACCCCTAAAAAACTAATCTCTGTGTATTAAAGTCACACATAAAAAACAATCCCTCTCTGTCTGAAATTGGCAAGATACAACACTATACCATTGCTTTCTTACTGTGTGTTGGTGTGCGTAGTTAAGAACACCAGCTCAGCTACAACTTTGCACTGTCAAACTGCTATACACAACACAATGGCAAGTTGTGATGTTGGAGTAATTCAACCATATAGGATTGGTTCCTTTGGTGTGTTACATATGAAACCTTGAAATGCTGAGTTCTTGTTTTTTGTTATACTGTCATCAGTACACTGCAGGTTCAAGGTATGAAAGCTCAGCCATGAATTTGACGGCCTATTTTACTCAAGATGTGTCTTGTAGCATATAAAAAGACTCCATATAAAGATGAAGAAAACAACAACTTGACTTTAATTGGAGAAAGTCTTTACATGAAAACAGTGTTGACTCTTGATAGAAGACCAAGTGCAAGTTGTGGGAGTGGATGCCAAAGTTTGAAAAACAGTTCACTTAACCTATGAGGTTTTGAAGCGAATAACATTGTCACACAACTCAAGATAAAAAGCTTGATTTTCACCAGTCGGGGTCGTTACAATAAAGAAAAACATGGAGTACATTTTCCTAGCTGACCTCTGACCTAGCAGGAGGTATATGACTTGGGTCATCACTCAGTTTAAAGAAACAATCTATAAAATCAGAGGCTTTTGTGTGACAGCAGCAGTATGTCAAGTCCTTCCAAAGTGATCCCCCTGTACAGCAAAGTCAGAGGCCACTTTATATCAGGTTGCGCAGAGTGTGGACAGTTACAGGAAACATGTAAGTAACCCAGACACAGGTTCAGGAAATTAAAACTCCAGCCTGCGTTGTCTCCGTTCAGACTGTGGTGAAGCAGCTGGTGGTGTAGAGGATGAGGGTGAGGCGGAGGCCGGCTGGATCGAAGGCGCTGCCATCCTCCTGTCTGTGGTGTGTGTGGTGCTGGTGACGGCCTTCAATGACTGGAGCAAAGAGAAGCAGTTCCGTGGCCTCCAGAGTCGCATCGAGCAGGAGCAGAAGTTCACCGTGGTCCGAGGGGGGCAGGTGATCCAGATCAAAGTGTCCGAGATCGTAGTAGGAGACATCGCACAAGTCAAATATGGTGAGAGAACACAAAGTGTTCTATAGCAGGCCTTTCTACTGGTTCAAAGTTAGGCTCACGTTTAAAAGTTTACTCAATGTAATGATTAGACCTGGAAATCAAGGCTCAGTACTCTGTTGATACTGCATGAGGACCAAAAACTTTAATTTAATAATTGACGTTACAGATGCAAAATCCTGTTGAGTTCTTCTAAGATTAGTGAATTCCTCATTTAAATCATGATTACATGTTTCAGGAAAAAAAACAGGGTTTGTAGAAAACCATGTTCAAATTGATTCATCAAAAGAAAAAGAAGGTTGTTTTTATATGCCAGTACTAAAGTTCTGACTCTCCAAAATTTGTCCTGGTTAATTTTATGAATCTATTTGTTCAATTTGTGTTTTACTTTCTATTGTGTTTATTTTTTGGATGTTTTTATATTAAATATTCACTGAGCTTTCGAATTGCCCCTAGGGGTTAAATAAAGCTATTTGAACTGAATTGAATTGAATTGAATTGAATTGAATTGAATTGCTCATGTCAGAGTGGTAGAAAAAATACCGCACAGAAATCAGGACTGGGCTGCACTACCTGTTTGTAAATCTATCACTAAGGTTGTGTGTGAAATTGTATGTGTCTAATTTCTTAGTCACTACTACTTGCTAGGGATTTGGTTGCCAGTTTGGCTTTTATAAGTGTATGAATACCTTTAGCACTAACTAATCTGAAAGTATCTGAAAATATAGATAAGGATAGAAATACATAAAATTCCTATAGCATCTTTTAAGATTGTGGTGTTGTTTGTTTGATGATCAGTACCTTGCAGTTCAAGGTGAAAAAACACAACAGAATTATTAGTTTTTCTTATTGTATAGAGGCAATATCTCTCTGTCGCTGCATCAGTTAATTTTCTTTCTCCTCCTTGTGTCAGAGACAGGTGACATAATGATGATGTAACTTAATGAGTGTGTTGATGTTCCAGGTGACCTCCTCCCTGCCGACGGTGTCCTGATCCAGGGCAACGACCTAAAGATTGATGAGAGCTCTCTGACCGGAGAGTCGGATCATGTCAAGAAGACTCTCGACAAAGACCCCATGTTGTTGTCAGGTGGATCTCTCTGCTCTGCTCCATCCACATCTAATTACAGCCAAGTTCAGTGTTTCCGCTGCTGAGTTTCCATTGTTAAATCAGACCATCTTTATGGTTTACAGATGTAAAGACTGAGCATGAAACCTCCTCTTACAGCCTTGAAACAATTAAAATACTGAAGAAATTACAGTGTTTTTATGTTGACTAAGTTAAAATCCAACATCAGTGTAATTTCAGAGAGAGTCAGTACAGTAATAGTAAACAAATATATAAAAAAGCATCCAAGAGGCATCTAATTAAAACAGAGCTTTAACACTTGTATGGTTCTTGCTCTGGACTTCACAGTTACACATACATATCTGCATTCGTCCTGTGTGTACCTATAAAAATTTTAAACATCACAGTCATCAGCTACTGCACTGGCAACTTGTTGGTCTGTGCTTTGTGGTACCAAAAACACAATAAAATCTTTTCTTCCTCCATCCAAACACTATCGGCAATCAGACAATTTACTTGATTGTTGTGATGGAGAGTACACTGAAAAACATTCAAAGTGCATGAAGATGTGCAAAATAATGGTGCACACAGCCCAAGAGTCGGTATCCAGGTTGCCACATCAACCTTGCCAAGAGCTTAAGATATTAAAGTGAGATCACTAATTTGATTAGGTCACAACGTAGTCCTCAGTGTTTCTCTTAAACAAGACAAAAGGTCAACTCATGTGAGCACAGAATGCATGCATATTTTTGGGGGGCGGTGGGTAAAATGGTAAAAGTCCTCCTTCCTGTCTCCCTCTCAGGTACCCATGTGATGGAGGGTTCTGGCAAGATGTTGGTCACTGCTGTAGGTGTGAACTCTCAGACTGGAATCATTTTCACGCTGCTCGGTGCTGGCGAAGAAGGCGACGGCGATGGTGAAGACAAAAAAGACAAGAAGAAAGAGGAGCGGAAAAACAAAGAGAGGAAGGAGAAAAAAAGTAAGTTACATCAGATTTGGTGGGAAACAGCCACACTGATGCCGATGTGTGACACTCAGGCATGTCACAGAGCAAATACACTGCTATTTTAACAAACTGACTAAAGTAGTGCTTTTAACCAAAGCACCTTCGGATCCTTTTTCATATGTGCATTCATACCAAAAGGCAGCTTTCTGTGCAAAATCATTACAGAGACGCACAGAAACTACATGAATGATATCAGCATTGGTATTGGCTAAAAAAGACAACAAAATTAAATATTCCTCCAAAATGAACAGTGCCAGGTACATAACACCTGTCAGGCAAAAACATGTGAATACATTTATCAGCAATTGGAAAGAAATAAGTTTGGAAATATCAGCAGATTGATTATCGTTAAAAATTCTATTTTGTGCATTCTCATCGTCTAAGCTCCGAAGCAGAGATGATAGGGACTTTGCTGGAAAATCTTCAAAATTCTTTTGCTAAGAACAGAAAAAGATCATTATACAAAGTATGTAAGTGTATGTCTGAACACTGGGTTTATCTGTGAGACAGGACTATCGATTGAGCCAAATGAATGCTGACCACTTGGATATACCTAAAATCTATTGTCTGGATTGTTCTGAAGATCTGGTCATTTCTCACAATGACAATTAATTTATTGATGTATCATGTCTGGTACAATGTGTTTATGGTTGCTGTTAAACTTCTCTTAAATGTGGCAGGTTGTAAAGTATCCTAGTTGTGAACATTTTTATTTTGATTCAGTTAGCTTAGTGACACCATCAGCACCAGCTCCTGCTATAAGACAATCAATACCATAAGGTTTTTATTATGTTGCTAGCACATTTAGCTAAACATTTCTTCGGATAGCAAACGTAGTGGAGCAATTTCATTCAGAAATCTGATTGGAACTAAACCATTGTTACAGGGATTACTCAGCTGAGACTGTTAATCGCATTGATGTGACACAATGTGTCATTAATTCATTTATTTTCAGTAAATCACTGTAGGCATAGCCCCAGTAATATTTGCAAATAAGAAACCCATCTATAGCGAGCTGCCATGCAAGGCAGGGACCTAATCACCAGGACCACTCTGACATATGGACAAAAGAAGCTGAGAATATGACTCTCTGCTGCTGTACTGGTAGTAACATGTAGGTTTATTCTTGGGACATCATGATAGCACAACTTCAAGCAAACAAACACAAACTGACACCCACTGAACTCCATGCCACCCATCCAATAGTCACTTCATTCTCCTGGATCAGAATGCTGAACTGGCACCATTACTACATATTTCTGCATTTAGGCTCTTTAAGTGCTTTATTGATGGTTCATTCTACATGTATGAGTGACTGACCAGCATTTTTCACCCTTACAGGTAAAAAAGAAGACAAAAGCAAGAAAGGTAATCAGCACGTCACTGCTCATCGGTGTGAGTGTGTGACTGAGTGGATGTGAAGGTTGTATCGAACAGCAGCAGCTTCAGTTGTTCAGTTCATCAATGACCAGAGGTTGGCTGTTTCATTCACAGCTGCACTGGTCTCTATGGACTGTAGAGCTGTAGATTATTCCCTCGTTAAGTTAGCAGTGATCTTGGTCATGTGTTTGCCTGTGTGTCATTTTGTCAGCATGTGGAGCAAACTTTAATGGAATGGAACCAGAGGAGCAGTGTAGTAACCATCTTTGGCCAGATATTGTCGCATGCTCTAAACGGATGCATTGTCACCTAAAGGAGTTCTTTTCCTGAGCATAGTGAGAGTTTATAAAAATGCTGTCTTTGACTGAACCAAGCATTTTGGGTTCCACATGTGTGATGTCAGTGGAGCTTGTGGAGGTCTGAGATGTGAGGCCTTTCTGTTCCTGTGAAAAATTATCAGTCACAGCCTCAGTACCATCCCAGTTTATAGTCGACAAGATGATGTGGCGCCTACTAATGTGTAGACTTTAGGTAGTCAGGTATCCCAACATGCATTTCTCATCAATCAGTGGTGACCAAGTAGCAACTTCTGGGGTGACAGTCAGTCCACACAGATGCCCATGTTAGAATGTCCAGCTTTATGGCGGCAATAAACATGTTTATAGCCTGGTACAATAAACTGTTTTGGTCTCCGTAGCTAATGTCCACATTCATTACAACTGTACGAGGGGCATCTTTTATAAAATTAATCTGTTTAAATGGTATTAATGTTGTGCCTAAATAAGGGCATTGTTGCTTTATGTGAAAGGTGGGTGTTATATAGTCCATTACAGCTAGAAGGGGCAGGGATCGAACCACTAACCTTTAAATAGTGGGCAACCCACTCTAACCGCTGAGCCACAGCAGTTTCTGTCTTTCTTTGACTGATTTTTTACCTTCACATTGTCGTGAATGCCATCACAGCTGGGTAAAATTTAGCTGGAACAAGTCTGTGTTCCTTCCCATATTGCTAACCCTATGAAACATTTCTGGAGACACCCCTCAGTGAACAGTGTGTGTTCAGTCCTTTTTGGGTGTTTGGACTGCAGAGTTTAACTTGAGAAGTTAAGAAAAAGTTCAAACAGACAGATAGATGAGAAATATTAGCAAATTGGAGCTAAGCACCAAAAAAAAAAAACCCTGACTTTTAAATGTAATAATAATTAAGCAAAAAATCACTCATATCCATCTTAAATGTAATATTATCAAACATTCAATCAAAGAATCCTAATAAGTCAGAAAGTTGGACTGTATCTTCAGTTGACAGTTTGATGAGAAGACTCTGGTTTAGGTGAGCTAGAACAAGTGTTGTATATTCTTCATATCAGGACATCTCTGTAAAGTGGATCATATGCAGTGTTTGTGCAACACTGTCATCTTTGCTGTTGCTGTCTTGTAAGTCAACATGAGCTGGACATCATGTGATGCAATCAAGCAGTCAAACAATCCTGTTGTCAGTAGTTGGTTTACATGAGCTGGTTCTGATAAGGCTCCTGGTTCCCCCTGGGTCTCCTCATGTTTTTCCTGGTCACTGGAGGGTCCCCCTGGCTCCTTGTGGCCCCTGCATACCCGCATGCTGTAGTGTGTGTCCCTGTGGTCTGAGCACCACAAACAGGTGCTTCTGACTCTGTTGATGGTGATTAGGACCAAGCAGATTATCGGCCTTAAGCTCAGCAGCTGCTTTCTTCTCCTGCCTGCTGCCTGCCTGTCCACTAATAACCTCATTACTGAGATGGGATCAGCACACACACACACACACACACACACACACACACACACACACACACACACACACACAAACACACACCTGCAAGTACTCCCTCTCTCTGTCACAGAGCAGTGTCCACTGAACCTGTTTGCTGTATTGTTTATTGTTACTGTGTAGTCTGGTCAGTTCGTTAGTCGGTTTGTCAGTTAATGAGTTGGTTTGGAGGTCTGTTCTGACTCACTGATGACCCAAAGCAGCACAATAGACTCACACTGGGACTCGACCACCACACTGATGACACACAGCATCATGGACCTGCCCTTCTCTGCTTGTTGTGTCACACCCTGACTAACTGCTCACTCAGTTAACACTTAGATTTAATGACTAGCAATCATGCTCTTGCTTATTTCTAGTTCTTGGCATGTCCTTCCATTATTGCGTACCGTATGACATACTGACACAGAACTATATTTTGAATTCTTCCTATTTTACAAGCATTTTAAAATATATTTTACTATGGCTCCTGTTGTTTTCTGGTCTAGTCCTGTTTTAATTTTTGCTATTGATGCAAATTCTATTTTACCTGCCATTGTAATGACCTTGTAACAAACATTTCCACAGCACTTATTCTATTAGCAAAACATGTCTTTACAATCCTTAAAACCTTTCCTCTTACTTGCACTAATAATGTTTTCACTCACAGAATAATTCATTTAATTTCTGCTTCACAGACTTTTTGATTGCAGTTTGGGTTTATCAGTGAAAGCCAACTTTTTCTGATGTTTCACATTTAGTTTAGGAAAGTTTTAAAGCAAAGCATCTGCAGGGGGTGTTGATTTCAGTGACAGAGAGTAAAAAATATTGTTTTGTCTTCTTTTTCTTTTTGTTTAAAACCAATTGTTTAAGCCCTGACCTTTGTTAGAGGATGTGTTGAGATCATAAAACAGTGTTGCACTGACAGCAGCAGCAGCTTTGATAATTTGTCTTCAAACACCTGAATGTTTCACTTCTTTTGTCCTCTGTAGGAAAAAACAAGGATGGAGTCACTGTGGAGATGCAGCCACTTAATGACGATGGAGACCCAGACAAGAAGAAGAAAAACCTACCGAAGAAGGAGAAATCCGTCCTGCAGGGCAAGCTGACAAAACTGGCTGTGCAGATCGGCAAAGCAGGTACAAACAGACAATCTGTAAATGGATGAGCAGAGTGTGAATGTCAAAGTGACGCAGACGTCATCTGAATGCTGAACACCAGCTCCCTGCTGGGTTAAGGATACATGGTACTGTGCTCTTTCATAATAGACTTTTATTGTAAAGGTAAAGTATCTATACCTGGACATGGGGATTTTCAAATTATTCAGTACTTTCTTGTGTTCTGTCTCCTAATGTTTTGTTATTGCAAGTCAGAAATCAGTCCTAAAAAGTCTAGTGTAATCAATATTTGGTTCTACTTTCAGTCATACATATTACTATCATAATTATCATATTATATTTAGGAGAGTTCTGGAGGTGCTGTACCATGTTGTAGCTGACATTCTGTGAAGAAGAGACATTCATTGATCTGCTTATACATGAAACTGTTTTGATCAATCTTGTTAGAGACACTTCAACACTTATACCAAAGTTCTTGCAGACTTTTGGTTCGTAGCAGAAAATGCAGTTTTGTAACAGCACTTACTTTATCTCAGACAAAACTTCCAGCAACAATTAATCAGCCTTTTATCTTTTGAATCACCTCTAGCAGAATACTAACTATAAGCAAAAGAGAGTTTAAAGCCTTTTCTTAGAGATGGCATATGCCTCCTGAACCCTGAAGCAGATGAGACTGATAGCAGAAGGCTCTGCCTCCCATTCTGCTTTTGGAATCTCAAGGAACCAGAAGTAAATCTGCAGGCTGAGAGTGAAGTGTTTTGTTGGGATAATATGGTACGAGAAGTTCTTTGAGATATGATGGAGCTTGGTCATTAAGTGCTTTGCGTTTGAGGAGAAACGTAATAAATTTTATTCTGGATTTTACAGAGAGCCAATGAAGAGAAGCTAATGTTGGAGAAAAGTAATCCTGCCCACTTTTGGATGAACTAGAGGGTTTTTTTTTTTAGAAAGTTATTGGGACATCCTACTAGTAAGGGGTTACAACAGTCCAACCTAGAAGTTACAAATGCATTGACTAGTTTACCCACATGTATCACTTTGCCAAAGGGGAGGCTATCATAGTTAAAAGATAGATTTTTATTAAAGACTTGGTGACTTTACAAAATAATTGATTTTCTTCACATTTTCTTCACAAAGGTACTACAGCCTACATCATCTTGACACATCTGACTTACAAAAACATATTTGAGATGCACTAGACTCATGTCTGTGTAGAAATGGCTTAGAGGGGCGCCGCTATAGCTCACCTGGTAGAGCTGGCGTCCCATGTACAGGGCTACAGTCCCGATGCGGAGGTCATGGGTTCGAGTCCCGCTCATGACCCTTTCCCGCACATGTCCTCCCCCTACTCTTCTCCCCACTTTCCTGTCTCTCTTCCACTGTCCTATCAAAATAAAGGCACAAAGGCCAAAAAAATAACTTTAAAAAGAAATGGCTTAGAAATGTTTCATAGCTGTATATTCTTCACCTAAACACATGAAAGTTTTTTCATGTATTGTTAACATCATTCGATGCAAATCACAACAGGCGGAAAACTACATCAAGATCATTTCTGCTCAGTGCCTGAGTGTGTGGTGAAGCAGGATTATCTTGCTCTCTCAGGGATTGCGCTCCTACTTACCCTTAGGTAGTAGGAACAGTTTAAGTTACCTGTAAAATCAATTCCTTGGGGAAACTCTGAAACTGTACATAGATACAAGCCCAAAACATCTTCTTACTCCTCCTTGCTGTTTGCTACATATGTTGTGTTCACAATTTATGTTCACAGCTGAACTAAACTCTGTCTCTGTTGGTCTTTCTGTCTGTATCTTTAGGTCTGTTCATGTCTACTATCACTGTCATCATCCTCATCACTCGCTTCCTGATCGATACCTTCTGGATTCAGGGGGTTGTCTGGACCGCTGAATGTGTGCCCATTTACATTCAGTTCATGGTCAAGTTCTTCATCATCGGTGTGACGGTGCTGGTGGTGGCTGTGCCTGAAGGTCTCCCCCTGGCTGTCACCATCTCCCTGGCCTATTCAGTCAAGGTCTGTTTGTACACAGTCTGGTAACCTGAACACTGAACTGACCACCAAATGCTGAGTAACTGTTATACCTGTTCTTATGTTTAGTGTTGTGTTTTGTTGGAGCAATGACCTCAACTGTAAAAGCTCTAGTCGAAGAGTTCGGATCAATCATTGCTCCTCCTCTAAATGTCTTCAGTAAATTCAGTCTCTGGTTCCGCTGTTTCCTCTTTTGTCAGAAAATGATGAAGGACAACAATCTGGTTCGCCACCTGGATGCCTGTGAGACGATGGGCAATGCCACAGCCATCTGTTCTGATAAGACAGGCACTCTGACTATGAACCGCATGACGGTGGTGCAGGCCTATATCGCCGGACACCACTACAAAAAGATTCCAGAGCCGGACCTTGTCCCGGTCAAAGTCCTGGACCTGCTCACCCTTGGCATTGGGGTCAACTGCGCCTACACCACCAAGATTATGGTGAGCCATAAAAATAACCATTCATTCAGGAAGCTCTGCGAGTCAAGCACTTGGCTGAGAGGGCGGATGGAGTTTGGAGAGCTGCCACAACAGCTCAGGACTCATCTGATCACTGCCTCCTGGGTCAACTGCACAGACCAGAGCACACAGGAGACAAACAGGTTCAGCTAGAAGACTTAATAAGCACCAACAAGCATTTTTCATCAGCTTCCTTTCTGTCAGTCGTCTGCTAGGACTGTCACAATATAATAATTACTGGATGAAATCATCAGTTGTTTAGTATAACCTAAGTTTTGGAACCCCCAAGGGATCACATAATATTTAAGATCTGAGGGCCCCTTACATTATAGATTAAACCTTACTGCCACACAAAATTGTCAGGCCTGCATTTTTTTTGAGAAATGATGATGAGGTTATATATCTTAAGCACTACTAAAACTGAAATTTTACAGTGAATGTCCATCTTTGGTTTAAGTTTTCATAACTCAGACATCCTGTGATTGCAGGTTGCTGGTGATCATTCTCCTACTATAAAAGATCACCAGCTGAAAAAATGAGAAATCAATGGACAATAAAATGTCAAACGATAGTAAAAAAAATATATATATACAGCAATTTCCAAAAGCCAAAGCCAGCATCAGCAAACATCTTATAATGTCTGAGTCCCTATCCCTAAAGTATTAAATGTACTGTTATACAGGGTAAAAGTTGCAGATCCTCACCAAAGATGTGAATAATTATTTGTTTTAAGAAGTAATTTAAAAGTAGGTGATGATTTAACAGACTGGGTTACAGATACAGATTGCAGGGTCTGATCTAAGTCTGCTTAGAGGTTGTAGAGGGCAGAACAACTCTGAAATATCATCTAAAACTATAAATAACCTTAAAACGATTCAATAATAGTGGTTTAATAATTTGTTGCGTCTCTATTATTAGTCTTTCAAAAAAATCCTAAATTAGATTACCCTCATATTGCAAATCATTAAATGCAAAACACCTCCAAACGCTTTTAGATTATCCAGATTGTAGAAGATCAGAATTCTGATTCTTATGTAAATAGAGTTTGTTCATCCACCTCTCTCATTTAACCCTAAACACTGCCCCTTGTCTCAATGCTGCTGGATTGACATTATTTTTATATGCTTGTGCAGTTGTGAATTTCATTCCTGCATCAGGTAAAGAAGCTGATCTGTTGTTAAAGCTGGAAGTGCTGTGATTTAACTTCCTTTCTGCTGCTGCTTCCTGCAGCCTCCAGAGAGGGAAGGCGGGCTGCCTCGCCAGGTGGGAAACAAGACTGAATGTGCCTTACTGGGACTCACCCTTGACCTGCACCGAGACTACCAGAACATCCGCAACGAAATCCCAGAGGAGAAACTGTTCAAGGTCTACACCTTCAACTCTGTGAGGAAGTCCATGAGCACTGTGCTAAAGAACCATGACGGCAGCTACCGAATGTTCAGCAAGGGGGCCTCTGAGATCCTGCTCAAGAAGTAGGTTTAGTGCTTCTGCTCACACAGCTTCATGCTCAGTCACATGATGATCACATGATTCTGTCTTGTGGTTCCAGGTGCTGTAAGATCTTGATGTCCACTGGCGAAGCCAAAGTCTTCAAATCTCGAGACCGAGATGACCTGGTGAAGAGGGTGGTTGAATCAATGGCATCAGAGGGTCTAAGGACCATCTGCCTGGCCTACAAAGACTTTCCTGCCATTGAAGGAGAGCCTGACTGGGACAATGAGGCACACATCCTCACTGGCCTCACATGCATTTCTGTGGTTGGCATTGAGGACCCAGTAAGACCTGAGGTATGACACCCCACCTATACACAGGGACACATGAAGGCAATCAACCAGTCACAGTGCCAATGTAAACACCAGGACTAAATTGCAAACAGCATTATGGGATGGAAGCTGTTGCTTGTTTTGCATGTATCAATCTATGGGCAGTTGTCTGAAGGACTGGGTCACTGTAGATCCATAGAACTAACATTTTGTCATCACCACTTCTTTGCTCAGAAACTGCTACAGTAAGTGTTTGAAGCTATCATCAGACAATTATCACCGTTCTTTTCCATCTCTTGTCATTTGATCTTTATTTCTTCAGTGTTCTGACATCTATCCAGAGTATACCGTAAACCTCAGTATCACTCTCTGCTTGATTTCCTCTCTTGCTCCCATCAGGTACCAGATGCCATCAGAAAGTGCCAGCGTGCAGGCATCACTGTCCGCATGGTGACTGGAGACAACATCAACACAGCCCGGGCCATCGCCACCAAGTGTGGCATCCTGCATCCTGGAGACGACTTCATTTGTATGGAAGGCAAAGAGTTCAACCGAAGGATCCGCAACGAGCTGGGCGAGGTCAGACCAACATGAGGTCTTTCCCCACTGCAAAAACTCACAAGCTGTTTTAGTACAGCCTTGCGCATGTGCTGACTGTAGGAACCTCCTCTGTAGAACCTCTTTCCTCTCCTTTTCTGTCCAGGGGAGAAAAGAGTAGTTACTCTGGGTCAGTCTGAATGGCCCTGAAAAACTGCTGTGTTGGTCTCAACACTGACTGATTAAACTTGAAGAAGGCAACAACAGAAAGAACCATTTGTCTAACCTCTTGATGTCTTCTTTGAATAGCAGTCTTCTTCTCTCCAACATCACCACCAACAATCTAAAATTATGCATATAGGTTAACACAACAAACAACAATGCAGCAACTATCTCAGGTTCCTCTAGTACTGTTGTTGCTTTGGCGTGATCAAAATTGGCATTGGCGGTCGAAACTGTTGCAAAATTGCCACCTGTTGAGTCCAGTAGATCTTACACTGCTGTGGAAACAGAATGGCAGGAAGAGCCAGTTATGGCTATGTTCCTGTAAATGCTCACATCACCTCATGCTTGATCTGAGTTTCTGCAGTGGACAGTGGCCTATAGAAACAGAGAAACTAATTTTTCACAGGTTTTTAGCAGATGAACTTAAAAACAAATGAATATATTCCTGTACTACATTCTGCACAGTGATGCTCAACCATCACAGTGAGGGTGGTCGTGGAAAGGTGAGGGGGTGGCTGTATGACTGGTTCATGTAAGATCAAGTTTTTGTGGCACATAGCCAACACTGCATGGACTGCCAGGTTTTTGCATCACTGTGATAAACTGATTTAAAATGGTGTTTTGCAACTAAACTGTTCTTTCACACACTCTTCTCTGTTTGTCTGCAGATTGAGCAGGAGCGTATTGATAAGATTTGGCCCAAGCTGAGAGTCCTCGCCAGATCATCTCCAACAGACAAACACACTTTGGTCAAAGGTCAGACCAACTTAAATCAGGTTCCAGAGGCTGCATACAGTTAGATTCATATATGGCTTAGATAGAGGGGAGTGAGACAAGGGAGATTTATTTATAGACAACATAGTCTCACTGTGCATTGGATAAATATCAACAATGAAATCATAAGAAAACAATCAGAATTTTAAGGCAACCTGATATAAAATTAACATTTTTAGTGGATTTTAAAGGCAGTCCTAATTACAGCACACCTTAGACCCTAATTTGGTCCCTACATGTTTCTCAGCTGTGTGTCTATCTTCCTAGGTATCATTGACAGCACAGTACTAGAGCAGAGCCAAGTTGTCGCAGTAACTGGAGATGGCACAAACGACGGTCCTGCCCTCAAGAAAGCGGATGTTGGCTTTGCCATGGTAACGATTGTCACCAATGTCATTTAAAAGCATCTAGTTGTATTTGTAGCAGTGAAGCCACTTTCTTAGAGAGTTTATAAAACATTGAGGGTAATGTCAGGTTTGTGACAGTTAGTGTACATGTTGTGATTTGCAGGGCATCGCAGGGACGGATGTCGCGAAGGAGGCGTCTGACATCATCCTGACAGACGACAACTTCAGCAGCATTGTTAAAGCCGTTATGTGGGGCAGGAATGTCTACGACAGCATCTCCAAGTTCCTGCAGTTCCAGCTCACCGTTAATATAGTTGCTGTCATTGTGGCCTTCACTGGAGCCTGCATTACTCAGGTCAGAACCACCTGAAGTCAATTCATCTTGAAGGTCAAATGTGTTGTGAGATGTTTCCACAACTACAATCAGAACACCGACTAGTTGCTGGTTTAGAAATTTGTCATGACATGCATCATTTAGACAAACAGCATTCAGGTTTTCTGCCTTTTTACAGATCCCCTTCTGTAAAAATCAAGTTTGTTATTTCATTAGCATGTCCATATGATGTTTTTATTTTTTTTGAATATGCTCGAAGATAATATGCAAACTCAGCACTTAGTGTCTTGGTTGAGGATTTCCACCCTACAACTGCAGTATACAAATACGTGATAAACATAAAGAAACTATCCTGTCATCCGATAGGACTGGGCCTTCTGTGCCATTATTCCTATTCAGAATCAGTTTCCAGTTCTAACATGTATCATTAAATTACTCCAGGACCACTTGCCATTGGGTAACATAGAGTAGTATTAGAATGTCTAAGCAGAGTCATGGGCGAGCTGGTGTGCTCTAGCTGCAGTGAACGGTGAAGGGTTGGATGTAGAACGAGGCACTTCATAGATCTGAACATTCTAATGGAGGCAAAAATGACAGCTACATCTAAGCCTTTTTGACATAGGAAGGGATTATTTTCATGGAAAACCTCAAAACACAGATGAGTTTTAAGTGATCAATGACTGGAGAGGAAAGGTAATGTTCATATGTCCATCATAAATTTGAGCTTTTTTCTATAAGCACTACTAGGCCAACACGGAGAACAATTAACAAAGCAAGCAAAAGAAAATCACAGCTATTTTGAAGACGCTGGTTTTTTGCAGATTGCAAGAATTTATGTAATTTATATATTTATATATTTATAAGAATTTGTATAATCAGTTGCCACGGTGATGGCGGCGTGCATAGATGCAGCAGTCCCTTCAGGAGACAACGAAAGTGAACGTTTTGAGTGTCTTGCCTATCCCAAACAGTCTGTTGTGACAGTCTTACTTCCATGCACCAAACACAGTTTAGCAACATTTGAATCACAATTAATGACAGCCATGGTTGTTGACTCATGACCTGAGGCCATTCTGATGATAGCACTCCAGTACAGTTCTATGAAAGCAGGTTAGTTCACTTTTGGAGTGCTAAACTCTAGTTTGTTAAACACATTGCTGCTTATTTAGACATAAGTATGTGATGTTGTAGAGAAATGATAGAGTCGAGTCAGGGTCCTACTGATTAACACTTTACTGACTGATAAGAAAACCTTGGGCAGCTGTGGCTCAGGTGGTAGAGCGGTTGTCCTCTGATCACAAGGTTGGCGGTTTGATCCCTGGCCCCTCCACAGTCGAAGTGTCCTTGGGCAAGACAGTGAACCTGAAGTTGCTCCCAGTGGCAGGCTCGCGCCTTGCATGGTAGCTCTGTTGCCATTAGTGTATGAATGTGTGTGAGAATGAGAAAACAGAGTAAAGCACTTTGAGTGCCGCTAAGATAGAAAAGCACTACATAAGTGCAGTCCATTTACCATTTGGTGTGGTGACTGCTTTATACAGTACATTTACAGAAAGCAAAAAACCTCTCATTCACCAAACAGTCCTACAAAAATAGCAGTTTAGCTGCTAATAAAGCTGCTGGACTCTGTTTGGGAGGCAATTTGGTGATTCAGAGTCTTACTGCCTTCAGACATTTTGTCAGTCACATGTCATGGATGTCCTAGAATTGCCCTAAACTTGACCCTCAACCTTCATCATACTTGTTCTTTTTAGAAATCTTTTTTCAAGAGGTGTACAGTACACATTTGGTAACAATGACACTAGGCTGCAGACAAACAACATGACAGACAACATAAAATGCCCAAGCCTATGAGGATAATCACAACCAAAAGCTACCAGAGATTAATCAAGCTATAAATTCTTTGTCTGAAGATGTTGAGTTTATGTTTTCTACAGTGTATATTATCAAACCTCACATTTTAAAGTCCCTCACTGATCATTAATAAAACCCCTAATAATGCATCTCTGTGTAACAAAGTTACATCCTTGGAGTTTATTCTATGAATATAATTTCTTTCTGCCTTAAAATGGCTTAGAGTAACTCTACACTGTTGCTTCCTCAAGACGGTTAAGATTTGTTAAGTCCATGCATCTCTCTCCATTCATTTCCCCACTGCTCACTGAAACTTACGCTCACCAGTTCACCTGCAACTCTCCTTAAACACTACAAAATTGCTCAATGAGTTGTAGCGTTGTAATAATTTAGTCATACATTTTTGAACCAAAAACCAATTCTTAGGAAGTATAATGATACACAAATCTCCACCCTGACAGGTCTGATTTCTTTGCTTTGCTACATATGAAAACCTGGCTGTCTGAATCTGTGTTTTTAAAATGATCATCACTACAATGTCGTTTTGAGTTGTCTTGTCTCATGGCATATAAAATACACCATGGGGGCATGTAAACAAAGGAGAAAACCTTGATTTTCACAAGAACGGGTCTTTGAATTCTGTTTGTAAATGTTTGTTTACTGGTGTCCTTTGATTGTTTCTTGTTTTCAGTGTATGAACTCCATCTTACTTCCTGTTCTTAATGACATAATAAACTTGGGTTTCTCTGTTGACACTTGCTGTTGGGTTTTGTGTATGTGTTTGAAGGACTCCCCTCTGAAAGCTGTGCAGATGCTATGGGTCAACCTCATCATGGACACCTTCGCTTCGCTGGCTCTTGCCACCGAGCCGCCGACTGAGGCATTGCTGCTCAGGAACCCATACGGCCGCAAGAAGCCGCTCATCTCCCGCACCATGATGAAGAATATCCTGGGACACGGTGTCTACCAGCTGACTACCATCTTCCTCCTGCTCTTCATAGGTCAGCACCACAGTTTTATGGGCCAAAACAGACTCCTGTGTTTTTTTTTAGTTAAGAGCCATACAGCCAAATATTTTTTACATTAGATGAACCAAAATGTTCTGCTTTTCAGTAATAGGAGGAGTAATAGAGGAGTTCAGGCTGTGATACAACTTGTACAGATATGTTCAGAGCCTCAACTCATTGAGCCTTGGACAAAACCAGGAAAGTTTTGAAATTAGCTCTGCACTGCTTGCACTTTCACATATTTTTGGGTTGTTGTTTCGCTTATGTGCCTGTACGTAATAATGTTGTTTCTGTGTTTGCTCAGCTTTAAGCTTATCTATATAGGAATCAAATATCTTTTAAGTGTGTGTAGACATACAAACCCACCAAAGTGGATTTCAGTGCTGAAAGTAAGATTTTATTAGGTTGTCTGCAAGAATTTAGCAACAAATGCCTCTAAAAGATTGTCTGAAAAATTCTTTGCATATCATTTAATACTTCAATGAATTCTTTCTTTAACTGCGTAAATCCCATTACTAATTACATCTGTACCATCATTAGTAATGTGTGAAAAACAAACAAACAAACAAACAATAACCTGCTTGGTTGTCCTTATCTGTCTCTCTCACAGGTGAAAAGATTTTCGACATTGACAATGGCAGGGACGCCCCCCTCCATGCCCCGCCCTCGGAGCACTACACCATCGTGTTCAACACGTTTGTCCTCATGCAGATCTTCAATGAGTTCAATGCCCGAAAGATCCACGGAGAGAGGAACGTCTTCGAGGGTGTCTTTAACAACCCCATCTTCTGCACCATCATCCTGGGAACCTTGATTATACAGGTAACCTTTTTACAGCAAACAAGCTGTTAGACTGGCACTGCTGAATGATGAAGGAATCTTAGTATAAGGTTGTGGCTTTGTCCTCCTGCAGATCTTGATTGTTCAGTTTGGTGGGAAACCATTCAGCTGTGTGAGCCTGACCATTGAGCAGTGGCTGTGGTGTATCTTCCTGGGGATTGGCAGTCTCCTGTGGGGACAGGTGAGACTTTTCTTGAGAAGAGATCAACTTTTTTAATAGTAGATGAGAAATGAAAGGCATCTTGCCACATCTCTTCCTTTCATACCCCCTAAATAACTGAGTGCTTGTTTTGTCCTAAAAATCTGTCGACACATAAAAAGCATTCCAAAACATCCATCCATCCATCCATTATCTATACACCGCTTAATCCTCACTAGGGTCGCGGGGGGGCTGAAGCCTATCCCAGCCGACTTAGGGGACAGGGGACACTCTGGACAGGTCGCCAGTCCATCGCAGGGCCACACTTAGAGACAGAAACCAATCACACTCACATTCACACCTACGGACAATTTAGAATCACCAATTAACCTCAACATGTTTTTGGACTGTGGGAGGAAGCCAGAGAACCCGGAGAGAACCCACGCTGCACAGGGAGAACATGCAAATTCCATACAGATAGATCCCGGGTGTCCTCACTGGGACGTGAACTTTTTGCTGCAAGGCAACAATGCTAACCACTGACATACCTTGCAGCCCTATTCCAAAACATGATTTTCGTAATTTTAGCCCGTCATAGCTACTGACAAAAGGTATTATATTTGTTCTCCCTCAGCTTGTGTCCAGCATTCCTACTAACTGGCTGAAGTTCCTGAAAACAGCGGGTCACGGCACGCAGCGAGAGGAGATCCCTGAGGAGGAGCTGGAGGAGATGAAGGACATGGATGAGATTGACCACGCTGAGATGGAGCTGAGGAGGGGACAGGTGCTCTGGTGTCGCGGCCTCAACCGCATCCAGACACAGGTATGTTTTCACTTTTAAAGGAAAATTCCACCATGGTGCTATTTTCATAGCAAGACACATCAAGGACATCAAGAGGGCAGACAAATGACGATAATCAGACCCACACATCAGGGCTGGTCAGAAGGACCTATCCTAGAAGTTAATGTTTCCGGAACAGGCTCAACAGCAGTAGTTGTTGCTGTCAGAAGGTTACCATACAATAGCCTGCAAGTTCCTGCATTGGAAAGTAGCCTTGTGATTATTTCAGTTGCCTGAAATATTATGTTCTGATCCTCTCTCACTGAAAAATCCAGAGATTTAGGTTTCCACATATTACTTTTGTATGTTGCCTGTTTGATCGGGACTAGCTTCCACACGAGCTACAATGTCATAAATAAATGTACGTTAGGTAAGCTGAAAGAAGCTTTCCACTTTAAGCAGAAGAATTAGAAAACAGACTTTCAGTGTCAAAGATCCCAGAGAAGTAACTGTGATCAAAACACATTTTGAGTGGAAGGGGACCTCTGCTGTCTGAATGGACACAGTTGGGATTAAGATGTAATTAGAAAAACACGAGAATTTGCCTTCAACACCTTTCAACACACTGTCCTCTTTGATTTAAACCCTGACCTGACTGTCTTCCTCTCAACTCTCAGATCCGTGTGGTAAACGCCTTCAGGGACAGTGTGTCCCCATATGAGGGTCTGGAGACACCTGAGGCTCGCAGCTCCATCCACAACTTCATGACCCACCCTGAGTTCCGCATTGAGGACTCAGAACCTCAAATCCCCCTGATTGATGAAAATGAAGGCGAGGACGATCCCCCCACCAAACGAAATTCCGTCATCATCCCGCCACCACTGACTGGACTGTCCTCTCTGCCGCCTCTCCCGTCCTCACCGAACCAGAACAACAACGCCATGGACCGCATCATTCCACAGCACAAGGACACCTCCAGGTCCATTCTGATCCCGTCCAACTCAGCTGGGCTGCCACCCTGTCCAGGGAGCCCCCTGCACAGTCTGGAGACCTCGCTCTGAAGCCCCACCCCAGACCTGACTATCCCTGTCACTGTGGTCTGTTGGTACTGTGCTTGTTACTGCGAGAGTTCTGGTTCTTCTGAGAACTGAGGAATGAAAAAACATTTTTAAAACAGACTCTTCTGATTGGTTCTCGTCAGGAGTTCAACCCTCTGGTTTTTAGGATCCAGGAAGCAGAGATGTTTCCAGATGTGTTTGTGGTTTCGTTCAGAGCGATGGCGGCTCACACAAACTGATGTTTCCTTCTTTAATAGGCATTCACTCTGCAGTTGTTGTTTAGGAGAAGAGTGTTTGTGAGGTGATCGATCAATAATCAGTTTCTGATGTGTAAATATTCATGTTGACATAGTCAGAGCTCATTTTCATCTGCAGTGTTTCAGTGTGTCAGCAGACGAGCTGACGTGAGCAGACAGTGACGAGTTCAGGTTAGTTTTGTGTCGAGGTTTAACTTTGAGGATCTGTGACTGAAATGTTTAGTGTCAGTCAGCTTTACTGAGAGGGGAATTTTATTCTTACCGAGATGTGATTGTAGTCAGAAAGGTTTAAATTAAATGTCTAATGTTGGAATTTACGTTAGTATTTTTTAATAAAATGTTTTAGGGTGTTGTTGTTTCAAAAGATGTAAAACCAAAAGTTATTAAAAGTAAAAAAAAAAAATAAAAAAAAAACAAGCTTCAGAGCAGGATGTTTGTGATGCAGCTTCACGTCAGACAGACAAAGGAACGTGTCTGAAATGTTTGATCAGTGACAGATATGCAGATATCTTCACCACCACATGCCAAATAAGTAGAAATCTTGATGATTTTACATGTCACTTCACAGAAACCTCACAACAGTTCCACTGGCAGATGTCCTACTGTAGGATGCACACAGACTGTATCTGAAATATTCACTCTAAAATACTGAAGGATCTGACAAAATAACCTATAACAGGGATGTAAGCCTCAAATGCTGTTTTCTTATTCAATATTTTATATATCATAATAGAATCTATTTAGTGACAGTCGTCTTCCTCCCGTCTGCTGTGAGGTTAAAGGTAAAACTACATGGGAGACTCGTGGTTTCAAATAATATCTTTTGAGAATAAAGTTGAAATATTCGGAGAAAATAATAGTTAATGAAAATAAAGCCATACTTTCTTCTTTCTGGGAATAATCTCATAACTTTTTACAAGAGCATTTTTCCATAGAAGACATTATATTTTCAGAATAAAGATTTAAAGTTCCCAGTAAAAGGTTGTAATTTTACATTAAAAACATGAAAATGAACAATAAACTTGTTCATTTATGAATAAAATGGGCTGCAGGGTGGCGCAGTTGGTTAGAACTGTTGCCTCGCAGCAAGAAGGTCACCGGTTCACGTCAGGGTGGGGGCACTGGAATCTTTCTGCGTGGAGTTTGCATGTTCTCCCCGTGCAGCGTGGGGTCTCTCCGGGTTCTCCGGCTTCCTCCCACAAGGTCCAAAAACATGTTGAGGTTAATTGGTGATTCTGAATTGTCCGTAGGTGTGAATGTGAGTGTGCTTGGTTGTCTGTCTCGAAGTGTAGCCCTGTGATAGACTGGCGACCTGTCCAAGGTGTCTCCTGCCTTCGCCCTAAGTCAGCTGGGATAGGCTCCAGCCCCCCGCAACCCTAGGATTAAGCGGTGTATAGATAATGGATGGATGGATTTATGAAGAAAACCTCAATTATTTTGAAAATGTAAAAAAGACAAAGCTTACTAAATTAAGTCGATTTCTTAAAGAAATAGATGGCGGAATGAATGTACGGTTTAAACTCTATTAGAAAAAAAAATGACATTACAAGCTGTAATATTTTGAGAGTAAAGTAACAACAATAAGAAAAAAGCTAGTAATAGTAGTAGTACTTCTTTAACTGGTGAGATAAAATAAAACAGTGATCAAATTTCACAACAGATTTTGCTATAGTTCAAGAATAATGCTAGCAAACATGATGTTTTTGAACTAAGATGGCTACTTTCAAGCAAACAGTCATTATTTTACAAAAGATATTGATTATTATTAGAGTAGTGTTTTAACTTAATACAAGAGCAAAGGCAAGTCTTAATTTAGAAACACTATATCCTGCCAAAGGCATAAAAGGCATAATGTGTTACTACAAATTTAGTATTTTAAGATTAACATTAACATCATTTATGACTTAATAGCTTGAAAATCTTTCAAATTTTAATGTTTAAACAAACAAACAAACAAACAAAAATTCAGAAATTCAAGCTACAACATGTTAAAAACAAAGTGGTAATTTTCAAAAACAGTGGAAATTATAGAAGACCAAGTTGTGGAAAAATAAAGTTAGAACTTTGCAAAAAAAAAGCTATGGAAATATTTTGTGAACAGAATTTTAAAGTCCATAAATGCAATAAAAAAGGTAGACTATCAGAGCAAAGTCTTAATTTTACAAAAAAAAAACAAAAAAACAGTGCTTTTAAAAAAAATAATAATAATAATATTGTGACTATTAATATACTAATATTTGTAATTTTTTAAGAACTGTATTTCTTATCAGCATGCAAGACCTGAAGGTGATACAGAGCTGAATGGGGATAGTCTTGTGAAGAAAACATTATATATGTACAGTAAATATGGACAGCTGGGAAAAGTTAAAAAAGCACACATGTATGAAACAAATAGTGACTGAAAGAGAGAGTCTTTACTTATGTCATTGGTCTGACTTACCGATGACGGAGGACGCTGTATAAGAGTCGGTGAAGCTGTCAGACAAGTGATAACTGCTCTCTCTGGTGGTGAGAACATGAGCTGCTGCTTCATTCACACTGGAAGCTGCCCAGTACAACCAGAAAGAAAAGATTCAACCAGTGACCAGCTCCTTGTTGGTGAGTATGAGAGGCCTGTTTGTTCTTTCTAGCCTTTTGTTGATTTACTGACCTGGATAGATAATTTCAGGTTTCTTGGACTTCCTGGAGCCTTTTGGCATGTTACTAATGCATCCATTAGAAATGCCTTTAAACTGAATGTTATTTAACATTATTAATTAGGTTTTCATTCCAAATAACCTGCAGCTGGCCCAATATTGCTTGCTTCCAGGCAATATTATTGAATTAATTAATATGTATGATTAGTGTGTGGTGTTTAGCTTAGTTTGGTCACTTGTCGTACTTTTGACTTGTCAAAGTTTGTCTGTTGCTTTCAGCTATGAACTACCTTTGGGTAAGTTTTTGTTTGTTTGTTTGTTTGTTTGTTTTTTACTTTTAGCCATTTCAGCAATATTTTTTTTTTTACTTTTAGCCATTTCAGCAATATGGCCACTGCTTTAAGCTGTTTCAAAGATTCATTTAGATGGTCATTTTAACATTTGCTCATTATTTGTAGCAAAACATTTCAAACATTTCTTTTATTTGAAACATTATCTATCACTTTTAGCTATATCAGCCATATTCCCATTACATCCAGCTAACTGTTCAGCTTCACCTTCAGCTCTTTGTTGTGCTGCTCAAGCTGTTCTGAGCAGTTTCTGTGGTATGGCTAAAGGCGTTGTCCTGCGAGGGAAGGTTAATTAAACTTGGTCTGAAACAATGTTTAGGAAGGTACATGCTAAAGTAACATCCACATGAGTGCCAGCACACAAGGTTTCCCAGCAGAACACAGAAGGGGTACAGGACAGTTTTTGTCACTATAACTTTAACATTATAACATTATACCCCTAGTGCTGTGTGTCAATATTACATGGTGATTGTAAAAGATTTTTGCTCTAATTATCTGTATAGATTGCCTTTTTTCCTGTTAGACATATACTTATATGTATGTTTTCTGACAAAAATAACAACAATTAATATATATAAAGCATTAACTTTGTCTTGGATCACACTTCAAGGCCACGTGGTTAGAAAATCTTTAACAGATATGTCTTCCACAGACATTTTTTCTATTATTTTTTCTTATTAAATGAAAATATATTATTTTAATATTATAATTAAACATATTCAATATAATGTAATGTGTATATACACGTTGCATATCTATATTCTTATATAAATAAAGAAATCATTATATTACATGTTTAGTAACACTACAGAGAACACATAAGCATATAATAAAAGAGAGAAAAATTCAAACAAATCTGTACTCAAGAAAGAAATTAGTTCATTTTAAGCAACAAAATAGTCATACAAAGAACACAATTTAAAAAGAATTTAAGTAAGCATCAATTTATTCACATTAAAAAATACAACTATCTTAACCTGTACTGTAGGTATTAAAATCCGGAAACTGATTTGAACCTGCTTTGGACTACAAGCCCCACAACTCCTCTCAATCTTCCGTCACACACCCTCAACCAATGGCTGAATACGTCCGAGTCACATGACCATCAGCGCAGTGGATTTGAATTGTTTGAGAGGTTGTTCCTTTTCGTGTTGCACTTTGAATGCGGGGCAGAAAAGATTTGTGAGTTTCAAAGGAACTAAAGGTTTGTATTTATACATTTATGTGCGACTCCTTATAAGTCCCGTGCGCCGTTGCATGAACCTAAATGTACATTTAAACTCTTAATTAACGCAAATATCTGTTAAAGTTTGATCTAACTAACGGGCTAGGAGGCTAACGTTAAAGTTAGCATGGCGAGTAAAGATAAAGATGGAGTTGGCATGACGGTTAGAGATAATATTAGTGTTTAGATCCTGTCTCTGCGCTGTCTGTCAGTGTTAGAATAAAATATTGACATTTTAATTTAATGTTTAATCGGGACCAATCTGTTTCCCAGAGGGAAGAGCAAACAGCGGGATGGACAGTCGAGCTAACAGCGGTAAGTCAACACTCACTCCCTGGCCTCCAGACCCTGTTCATAACATGCTTGTGTGTTATTAACTCTTTAATCCCTTACTTGTGTCTCTGTAGATGTGTTCTTTCTGCCTGATGAGAAGTTTGACTTCGATGTTTCAATGTCACCTGCCAGGTAAGAAACACAGAAAGGTTCCTGTTGAACTGAACTTACTGCCAGGACTAGAATCACCACTTCTCTCACTGATACCAGCACTGCTTCGTTCACCTGACTGACAGGTTAACACTGTGAGGGAAGCTCTCAGGATACTGGATTTATAAAGTGGTTTTGGCCCAGGCGAACATCTTATCATTTCGTGTACAGTTAGATCATCAGCTCAAAAGAATACCTTTTTGAAAATAAAACCTGTACCTGAGTAACTGGGAATAGTCTTGTGACTTTGTCCCAAAGCATCAGGGAGTGGTGAAGTCTCTGGGCCAATCTGGTGTTAAAGGAAAAACAAAAATCAAGTTAAAAAATGTCTGGATCAACATTTTGCTGTCTTTTTCTGGGTTTAGTGGTGATGGCTTTCTAAAGCCTGCTGGCATACACAATTAAATGTTGCTTGTTTGTACACAAGTATACTTTGGTGTGTCTGTAAATGTGTATACTAATTGCAAAAACAAGTTCCAAAGAGTATTTAGACATTCTTTGTACAGTTTGTATGTAGTATGGAATCGGGACACACCTTACAGTTTGGAGACCTTTTTTGTGCTGTAATAGTGCTTAAGAGAGAGACCTGTGAAAACTTGTCATTGGGTGGGAAAATGAATTTGTTTCAAATTGATATCGCAATATTAAACAATGCAGTTAGCAAATGGCAAGGGTTGCAGTTTAGGTTCACAATACACAGTGCATCTGAACCAGAGGTTACACTGTCATGTCAGTGGATTTACAAAGTCACTCCATGCTCTTTTTGTGTCACATCTGCTTTTGCTGGAGTCTGGTGATAGTATTCATTCACATGTTTTTAGTCTTTCAAACAGTACATATTGATCTGAAGCTTGACTTTTAAAAAGTATCACAAGTCAAATCGCAATAAGATAGTTTCCATAAATCTATTCTTTCCAGAAAAGTCTATCTCCAGAAATATATTTTATTGGATTTTTAATGTTTCTCCTATTAGGTGTAAAGACAAAAAATAGACACTTTTCCTCTACAACATTATTTATAAGTATACATGTATATTTATAAGTACACGTTAAGTATCAGATCAGTATTTATGAAAACAGGATTGAAGAATTAAAAATGAAACTTCTTTTTGTTACTGCCATTATGCTGGAAATCTGTTGTGTGATCAAGCAAAATGGTGACATCTGCTGTGGACATTCTGGTACTGCACTGAATGGAAGAAGTACATTTGGGTAAAGCAGCTTTATTAATAAATCACATTCAGAAACAGGCAATTCAAAGTACTCTACTTAGACGAACAACAAATTAGAAGAATATTTAAAAACAGTGAGTAATAAGACAAGAATAAAATGAGATTTAAAAATACAGACAAATGGATGAAAATCAATGATATACTGACAGACAAAAGTAATGTAAAAAAAAAAATAAAAAATACAGTTATAGTGGGGCACAGTGCAGTGATAAGTTCCACTCAACGTAGACAACTTCATCTTGATGTTGACTCTGAACAGCACAGAGTTGGCAGTTTATTTGGTCTCACTAGTTGACTGCTTCCTAAAGATGCTAACACTGCAGCAATTCTACAAGGATCTCTTTTTATTACTGCATTATGAAACAGAGTCCAAACAGCAGCTTGTCCGCTGCTGGCATCTTTTTTTAGGTTTAAAAAATCCAGATGATTATAAACTGCTGTCACCGTTGTCCTTTATGATTTTGAAGTTAATATTCTGAATCATCACCGTTGTGAGCTGTTTGTTTCATTCTTAGCAGTCATGTCAGTAATGGTGTCTCTGCTCTGCAGCTCCATAGGCGATGAAGATGAAGACGAGGTGTTTGTGGGTCCCATCAGCCATAAGGAGAAGTGTGTATCTGTCAGTGTGGCATCACGGGTCGAGGATGGCAGTGGCGGTGTGCAGGCGAGCTGGAGCCCGCTGAGTGGAGATCAGCTGGAGGCTGTATGTCAGGAAGCCCACAGACTAGCCAACCAGCTGCAGAGTAGCGAGTCTCATGGCGAGGACATTGACATCACCAGCATGACCACCGACACCACGACTGAAAGAGAAGAATTTGTCGAGGACTCTAAGGCCAAACTGGGTATGCTGGGTCAGACTGCCAGTGTGCTCAGCCCCATCAAACGGCAGACCTTCTGTGTGCAGGACAGTCCCATGAAGGAGCTGCCACCTGCCATCCAGCGCAGCCTGCTGAGAGGGAGCGCCTCCAAAGCACCTGCATCCACACGACCTTCTATTACAAGAGTGTCATCCACTCGCCCTTCTGCTACGACAGCTTCATCCAGCCGCCCCACGACCAGACTCAGCACTTCCAGCCCTGTGATTGGACAAAAGGCCCAGGCCAGGATGTCGCTGCGAGGGAAAGCTGCGCTGGGGGTTGCTGCCGTGCTGCCTAGCAAGCCGGCTGCTCCAACAACTTCCTGTTCAGCCAACAAGAGCAAGGTGGAGAAAACAAGAATGCAACCACCAAGAAAAGTAGGATTTTCTAACACACAGCATGCAGTCTATAATGCACCTAAATATTTGATGACCCCACCCAGAAAATGAGCTTTGTGAGTCTTTGGTACATGCTTCTCTTTTTTTCTGATGCATTTAAAAACTAGGTGGAAGTGTTCAGTTGTAGAAACAGCAGTGAAGCAGAGCCAACATTGATTGTCTTTCGTATATGCATGGAAAAGTTTTTTAAACAGCACCTGCAATAAATTGTATTCAGTTGGGAACTTGTTAAAACTAGTTAAAAATTTGAGACATGATTATTTGCTTTTGACGGCTGGATAGAAAGAAGGCTAAGACAGTGGTGTCTACATGGTAAATATGTAGCTACTGTTAGCATAGCACAAAACATGAACTGTAGGGTTGAAGATGTTTCTGGAAATTCTTCTCCTTTTCTTGTAGTAAACTGGAAGGTTTAGGTAAATATCAGCTCCTGGCATTCAAGCGGAATTCAAACATCTCATATGTGATCAAAACCTTTAGAAAAAGCTATTATCTGGTAACAGATCAATGATATTGTGGTGATGTCAGCTTTCTTATTTCCTGTTTCAGGTGGTAGGGGCTTTGAGACGGAGCCCGTCCTCTCATCTCTCCAGCAGGACAGAATCAAATGAGGATCTGCTCTCTGATTCAGCGAGTGTGGCCTCTGACGTCAGTGACTCCTCCCTCAACTCCAGCCTTTTGGGAAAACGCACACTGGCTCCACCCACCAAGGTAACACATCTACCCAAACACTTGCACTTGCATTACCTATGAATAGTTCAGTTCCTGCCCCTGCATTTCTGGTATGTGCCAAATTGCTACTTAAAAAGTTCCTGTGGAGTTTTCCTGTAATGAAGTAGAAGTCAAATTTGATTTCCACTGTTCACCAAAGCTACTATACCTCAAATACTCTTACCTCAGTTCATTTCGCACCTTGAACATGGGAAACTGTTCATTTTCACAACCAATTGTGTCTACTTAAGGTGTACCAAATGTGTGTAATGCATTTTCATCTTCATGAAACATTTGTAAAGCAGTCTTTGCCTTGACCCACCCACCACCACCGATAATGGCGCTTTTCTCTTTCTTCTCTTTTCTCAGTTTATACTAAATGGAAATAAACCTTTTCCACTCATATATTGTTGAAATTCTATTTGAACATTTCTTTGTGGCTGTTGCCTTGAGTTTGATCACACTCTGAGTGCTACAAGATTGTATAGTCTTAACAACAGTCTTACTCAGTGGATATAGGATGTGGGAATAAGCTGGAGCTTGGCTGCTCATTTTAGTCAACTTTGTCTTCTCGTTCTAGTATCTACATGTTGCTGTTTTCAAAATTGAAGTCACTTTGGGAAACAACAACAACCTCCAGGCAGCAAACTATCACAATGACAATGTCAAGTTTTCATGACAGCACTCGTCTCCCTGCGTGTAAATGTTCCACCAAAACAAATCCGTTCATGACAGGTTTAAATAAACACAAACAAGTCATGGTGTTTTTCCCCCGAAAGGCAGATATTGAATTGTGGGGTACACTTGGTTCTGTGCTTCACGTGTGTGTTAAGTGTAGCATACATTAAAATTTTTAAAGTGGGACTAAGGCTGATTTGATGTGGCTGTAAACATTATTAAAATATTCTTTTCACACTGATCAATAATTATCACAGTATATGTTTAGTATTTTCAGACAATTGTTATAAATTCTGCATCCCTGAGTAGACACGTATTTACATCACTTGAACCCTAATGGGGTTTAAGTGATGTAAATTATCTCACCAGAAGGTGTAAATGAGCCTCTATGCAGACATCCTTGTACCCTCCAATTTGTTGTGACTACAGTACAATGCATGCATACGCACAATATGTATATACCCATCTACTGCGTATGTATGGAACATGAATAATTGCGTGTCCACAGCTGTTGTTTTGCGCACCTCCAAGGGAATACAGCTTTGACTTCAATGTGAAAAGTAAACACTATATGTAAGCAAAATTGCAACTGAACACATTTCATTAAACTAATCATGATTTATTACAATTTCCTCATAGACATCCTATGATGATGTGGAAATAATTTATCTTTTTATTTTTCAGCAGAATGTTGGTGTGAGGAACCTGTCAGGTGTGAAAGCTCCGCCCCTTCAGAGCAGAAGGGTGACAGACAGAAAGAACACATCCTCATCTTCATCCTCCGTGTCCAGCTTCAACTCCAGCCTGTCTATGTCCCCTGCTAAAGGTATGATCCAGCGAAGAGCCACAGTACGCCTGCATCAACCACACACTGGCAAGAAGGAGATAATGTTTGAACATGTAATATGTTACAAATATTACTGGAGGAAGAGCACCTGCAGCAGTGGATTTTGTTGTAAAAAGAAGTCACATTTGTGTATTAGTACATTTGAAGGCACAGAGAAAAATTCTTTAGCAATTGCAAGCTCTGTATTTCTCTCCTACAAACAACACACAAGTTACATCCTCTCAAAGTCTTTTCTATAAATTCAGAATCTTAAATGCTCATTTCTTTGCTACAGATGCTGCAGTAAATATGGTGCAAAACATTCTCACACCTGTATCAAATAATGTGAAGTCAAGAAGAACATTTGTGGCATCCAATGTGTGAATTCAGAGTAACCCTAACCCCACATATTTTGTACATTTCTGACAGTAATAAATAGAAATAACAGGTCAGCTACCCGCTAACAGTCATGAACTATCTGCTGAGTGCTATGGCAGCAAAACCAGTTTGGCTAACAGTAAACCAGCTAACTTCTTGCCAGTTAAGAGCTAAATAATCAGCTAATATTTAATTGCACAACTATTTAGTTGTGCAGTTAAATGAACAGCTAACTAATTAAAAGACTGTGGACTATTCAGCTAGCTTCTGATCTACCATCATATCAGAATGTGCTGCAGTACAGGTGTTCTGTCTCCTCTCAGGTAAACTGAACTCTTCTCTGAATCGGAGTCTGAGCGGCTCCACTGTCCTCGCCCCCAGCAACGTCAGCAGACCTCGCCGCTCCACTGTCTATGCTGCCGCAGAGCCAGTGTCCTCCACTGCTGGCCGCCGCTCACTTTCCACACAGGCCAAGAAGCTTTCTGAAGCAGAGCGTGTCAAAGCTGCTAGATCCACACCGCTAAAGAGAGCTGAGGCCACACCGCTCCAGTCAGTACCCACCAAGAGGCTTTTGGAGAGGTCTGCCTCCACCACGTCCTCAGGCCAGCCACAGAGCAGATTAAAGGCCAAACCTAAACCCGAGGCCCTGGTCCCACCGACACCCAGCACAGGAGGAAAAGGAGTCCACTGTCCAGATGGTGAGAGACAAAGACAATGTCAGAGCTGTAGATTTAAGAATTTCTTTGTAATAGGACAATGGTATGAAGTTGTTAGATGTACCTTGACATGTTTCGGCGTTCCATCAGCTAACAACTTCGTACCATTGTCCTATTACAAGGAAAATTCTTAAATCTACTTGTATTTTAAAGGACAAAATGAACGTCTTTGCTACATAATGTCAGAGCTGTTTATTCAGTTAAAAGATCAGTTTCATGCTTGATTTTATTTGGAAAACGATTCTGTTCTGATCAAATATGACAATAGTTGGATTATTTAATCCAAGAAAACATCAGATCCAACCCAGACAAAGCATGAGCTGTTCTTGAAACCTTACCTCAATCAGTGTAGCCATCAGCTGCTCAACATGCGCCGTGACAGACACAACTCTGTGTAGGTTACCTGTAAACCCTGCTGCAGGGACCCAGAGCCTCAGTGTGGTTCTCTAACAAAATATGACAAACCCAATCTAAGAGTTTAGCGCCTACTGGTCTGACTGAAGTGCTTTTGTTTTCATTTAAATCTTTGGGATCAAATTAATGTGGGTTTTCAGTTTCAGCGTTTGATTCTTTGATGTAGCTGTCTGTTTCTCATTCTGTTTTTGTGTGTCATCTCCAGATGTCTCCAAGGTGTTGAAACCAAAGAGGCTGATGTCTACTAACAGCATGGACAGGTAGACAATGTCTCACTCCACCTCTACACTAAACCACTGTCAAATATAAATGTTGCAGCCAGCTGCAGTTTCTGTCTTGTCAGTTGTACACTGACATCATTCATGTGTATGAAAGTAAGTCAGATTTTGTTACAATGATGAATTTGTTCAGAACTTCAACCTCATCAATTTGAAATAATGACTTTTACTGTTAGTAATTCTTGTGAACAAAACATGCCCACAAACAGAGCAGAACCTTGTGTGATCATTTGGAAGTTGAGACAGATGCCCATCTCTACAGAAGTGCTTGTGAATGTGTGAATGGTGGAACTAATTAGATTGAAATGAGAAATTTACAGCAAGTACTGCTGAATATTATGAATTGTGAACATGCCATTCAGGTTTAAAAACAAACTTTGACACTCCTTTAATACACGTGCTGTCCCATCTGTGCTGCTTCAGTCTGAGGTCTAGAGTTGGATTTGTTGGGGATACATTCTACCAGCCATTAAGTTTTTTACAGGTCAACCACCTAACATCTTCCTTTCCTATAGTGTTTATCAGAAGCCATCTTCTGGTTCTCTGACACCCTCTGCTAACAGCTGCAAGTCCCTGCAGTTGAAGGCTCGGCGCCCCTCTGCCCTCCCAACACCAGTGAAACGCAGGACTTCTGCCATCCCTGCCCCCACGCCCACCAACCGATCCCAGACTGTAAGGCCTCCAGCCATCTCTAACTCTGACTCCCACCCCACCCCGATCTCAGCTAGGAAAGAACGCAGTTGCAGGTGAGATGCTTTAAACTTAAGTCCCCCTAACCAGTCGCAAAAGGGCTCTCTGATCTCTGAGGGGCAGACCAACTGCTGGTCACCTGCTTTCACCCATGAAACATCATCACTCTGTTGTTGAATTTGTCTTCTTCTTGTAGTCCTCTTCCCACATACACACAGGAGGAGGAACCTGCTGAGGCTCTCCACATCCAGCCCTTCTGTCTGGAGGAGGAGCACCTTCCCTCCCCGCCCTCAAACACTCAGCAGCCTGACCAATCAGAGAGCATGGATCCTGAAGCACCGAGTCAGAGTGAATCTGTGCCCAGCAGAAACCTGATGGAACTGGAGACTTCCGAGGAGAGCAACAGCAAGACACAGGAGGTCAGAGGTCACATAAACGCCAGTTAGAAGTGTCTGCAAAAGAATTTTTAAATCCTGGATTTCTCTGGAATTAAATTTGAAAAGCAATTGTATTGTCATAAAATCTGTGTATTATAACATGAGTGACACAAATATCCTTTTTTTTTATTCTGCAAGCACAAAGACAAATACAGAGTTGTAGGTCTTTGGTTCATGGATCATTAGGATGTGTCCAAGCACAACCTTAGCATGTGTACCTGTAGCAGCACAGTGTAACATGGCTAGCTAAAATGGAATATAACTTAATGAGTGAGGTGATCAATGAATTCACCCCCAGCAAGTCACATAAGTGCTCTGAGCAACAGGCCTATATTATTGTCTGAACAGTGCAAAGTGCTATGACCTGAGCTTATAGCATCTCAGATTTTCAGACTGAGGCAGATGGTTTGAGTCTTTATTTAACTTGTCTAATGATGATGGATAAAAGATGACTTTCAATAGGAGCTCTTTCAGGTGTATTTCAGCCACATATACTGGGGTTACTTTGAAGCAGCTGGGATCATTAAGAATTCACTGACGGTAAAGTGGACAATCCTGTGTAATGACTGCACTGCATGGATTTAAGGAGAAGCTTTTCACCAACAATTTGTTGAAAAACAAATATTATCATCAAACTTAAAACAGATTCTGTGTCTGTAGCCTGAAAGTAAAGGATAGGATCATTCATTGTGTCCAAAACCTTGATTCACTTCAGAATTCTTTCCCCAATTTCTGTCTGATCAGTTTAATTCCTTAAGAGTACCTCATTATTCTGACGATCTCTGTGGTCTCTCCACAGGTTCTTTTGCTGGACCTTCCACCTCCAACTCTGCAGCCTCAAGAGAAACTGCTCATCGACTTGACTAACACGCCTGACTTGATCCGCACCAGTAGTAAGAGCTGCACCACCACTCAGGTAACTGACATCCACCTCGGTGTCCAGACAGATGATGTGTTGTTATAATACAGCAAAAGAGTATATGGACAGCCCTACTTGTGTACTTAATTGCACTTTGGTCTGTTTTAAGATACTGACAACTATATTTTAAACAGTGTTGTCCAAATTGTATCAAGCAGATACAATTTGTCAAATTGTCAGGCGGGAGGCGATGTGTTTGAAGAGTGCAGGTGGAATCATATCATATGGGAGTCTTAAAGGATATAATAGTTTTTAGTTTTTTTCTTGACTAGATTTTGAAATCACACCTTTTAAAATGACTTTATTTATGTATTTCACGCATTTGCTTTGTTTCAGCAGCTGATTGACTTGAGCTCTCCACTTATCAAGTGGAGTCCAGATGACAAGAGGGACAACGCTCCGCTCATCAACCTGTCCTTCTGATTGGCGTCCTCCTGAAACCCTTGATCTCTGCAGCTTACTGGATTCAACAGGTGTCTGTCTTTGGAAACTAAAGATACTCATCTCCTTGATTTATTGAGTTTTTATCAGTAAAGTATTTACTGGAACAGAGTACTATGTTTCAAATAATGAAAATATTCTGAGCTTGCTGAAGTTTTTTAGCACCATTGTACTTTTATTTGTTTCTATTGCTGCTCTTAATTAATGTTTGAATAAATGTTATTAATTTCACTACTGTAAACACTCATGCTCATGTGTTTTCATGTGCTGCTAAACTTAGTCATAAATACATCAA
Organism: Stegastes partitus; assembly: GCF_000690725.1. Classification (NCBI taxonomy): domain Eukaryota; kingdom Metazoa; phylum Chordata; class Actinopteri; family Pomacentridae; genus Stegastes; species Stegastes partitus. Next base: position 559,004 of record NW_007577843.1, on the reverse strand, counting down.
AGTTCACTCAAGCCCAAACTGAAAACAAAAAACTATTAAAATTAGAGCTGCACGTTATTTTGTTTCAGACATTTCATGGCATTGTGTAATAGTCAACTCGCAGGATGTGCAATGCGAAGCAAGGCAAATTAACTGAAACATGTCATGTTACAACTTCTTTTTGTTACTTGATACAAAACTTGCACAGTTCTCATTTTTTCATGACTAATCTACAAGAGAAGGTTGGGGGGGGGGTTTTAGACTTTCTTTACAAGACATGGATTTTGACATGAAGGCTTGACATGTACACAGCAAAAAGAAAATGTGTTTGGAAATAAAATGCAACATCAGTTGTAGCGCTGCACAATTAACGGAATATTAATCACGATCATGATTTTGGCTTCTCGCAATGAGATAAAGGCGACTGCGGTCCACTCAGAAAATTTGCCCGTAGCAAATAGCCCATTTAGATAAAATCACTTGGTTTCAGCATGGTTGAATCTGACATTAGAACGCATTATTTAACTCTTCAGAAGAACCTGTGGTTACGTCTATCTAAGCAGCTGCAATGTAGAAACTGAGAGGAGACTAGAGTCTGCTCTGTGCACAGCCACCCAGTTAGCTTCCCCCATAACCTGCATGTGAGGCATTTAGGGAACATCGGTAAATTGTAGTGTCTACTTATAGGTAAATATTCAGCAAGTGATGCCCTAAATTCAGATGAAGCAGAACCTTATTTGAAGTCTTACTTTATTGCTAATTTGTTCGTTAGCAAAGGTGTAGCACCACAAAAAATTTAAAGCAATACTGTGATCATTTTAATATGAAAGAGCAAAAAAAAAAAAAATAAAGCCGCAAGCGGCGATGGACGGGTCTTCGCACTTCAGCAGGTGTCGGACGCGGCACACGTCGGGGTTGCGGCAGAATGCTGTTGTGGCGCTGTTTGTCCACAGACACGCCGCTTGATGAAGACTCACAATTGTTGGTATGAGTCATTATCAACGTCTAAAGGCTCACCTCATTCCATTTGAGGTGAATACAGTCAACCTGCTAATAAAAGTGTAAAACATGTTCTTTCCTATTGCCAGCAGGTGGCGCTATGACTGTGAATGGATATTGGCATATGGGTTTCATCAGGGTATTAAGTATGCAAAGTTTGAGGCAGATTGGAGCATGTACAGGGTCGTTCCTTTGTGATGGCGAAGGATCAAAAATCAGAGGGCGGCCACACCCTTCAACGAAATACAGAGCTTTTGAGAAATTTTTACTTTCAAATAGTACTCTACATGCTACCTGAAATTCAGCGCTCTGTGGTTTACCCCCTAGGAGGAGTATGTTCATGGTGGAGAAACAGAAAATCCAAAATGGCAGACTTCCTGTTGGGTTTAGGTGAATAGCACCCAGGCTTTTCTGTTCGTCTGGATGTGCTGCAAATGTCCACCAAATGTCATGGATGTAGGTGAAACGTGCTGGCCGTAGTAGATGTTACAAATGCACATGAGAGTGCAAAACACATGCTTTTCTGTTGCAAGCAGGTGGCGCTATGACTGTGAATGGATATTGCCATGTGGGTTTCATCAGGGCAAGACTGTGATCAAGTCTGTAAAGTTTGAGGCAGATTGGAGCATGTACAGGGTCGTTAGACACCCTTCGTTTTGGATGGCGAATCATCATAATTCAGAGGGCTGCCATTGCCACGCCCTCAGACTTTTGTGGAGTGTTTTGATAACTTTTAATCACCAAGCCCTGTTGTATGCGCTGGCCAAATTTGAGGCGTGTAGGAGTTAACCCCTAGGAGGAGTTCGCTCTTGAATATGACAAAAACCACAAAAAACTGCAGTTATTTCAAAATGGCAGACTTCCTGTTGTGTTTACGGTATGGGTCCAAGAGGCTTTTTTGTGCGTCCTTTGTGCTTTCCATATGCCTACCAAATTTTGTAAATGTCGGTCAAACGTCCTGCGGGGGCTAATGGAGAAATGGCTGCAACGGCGCTATAGAGCCATTTTGCCAAACTGGCATACATTGTCTGTGGTTGAGTTGATAGTGACTCGTATGCTAATTTTGGTGAGTTTATGAGCATTCCAAAGCTGTCAAAAAATCCTTTCTGTGTCAAAGCAACTATGCGTGGCAACACTGTTGCTTGAAAATGCAAGCGCTTCGCACTGTAGCATCATCAATGTAGGAAGACTTAGCTGACCAATTTTATGAATGATATCACAAAGTTTAAAGCAATGGCACATGGAAGTGTAATGCCTCAAACAGCCTGTTACCAATAGGTGGCGCTATGACTGTGAATAGATTTGAGCATATGGATGTGATCAGGACAGCAGTCTGATCAAATATGAAAAGTTTGAGGCAGATTGGAGCATGTACAGGGTAGTTAGACAGTACTTCCTCTTTTATGTCGAAGGATTAAAAATCAGAGGGCCGCCGTGGCCACGCCCTTTGACCTTTGCAGATGATTTTGACAACATTTTACCTTCAAGGCGTTTTCTACATGCTACCCAAATTTCAGCACTCTGTGACTTACCCCCAAGGAGGAGTTAGCTCAGGTTGGACAAACGAAGAATCCAAAATGGTGGACTTCCTGTTGGGTTTAGGGTATGGCTGTCACTGACTTTTTTGTTCGTCCTGACCTCCTCCATATACCTACCAAATTGTGTAGGTCAAGGTCAAACGTGCTTCAGATGGAACTCCGTTGAAATTTTCAAGGTGGCGCTGTGGAGCCATTTTGGCATTGAGATGTCCAACTCCCTTAAAATATCAAATTTTTTGCCAGTTCTGATGTGTGTGGCGATTTTGGTGAGTTTTCGTGCATGTTTAGGCCCTCAAAATCGCATTTCAAAAGTCGGTATAAAAATTAAAGCTGCAAGCAGCGTTGGACCGGCCCTCGCACTTCCGCGTGTCAGATGCGGCGCATGTCGGGGTTGTGGCAGAAATGTGCTCTGAGCAAGGTGACAATCACCTAACCGTAACCCTAACCACGTATGAAGTTAATACGGTCAACCGGCTAATAAAGGCAAATGCAAGTGTAAAACATAAAATTCAAAGAGCCATTTGGACCCGTTTTGGCTGTGGCTCAGGTGTTAGAGCGAGTCAGTTGATGATCGGAATGTCGGCGGTTCGATTCCGCCCTGTAACCTGTTTCATGGTCGTTGTGTCCTTAGGCAAGACACTTCACCCACCTTGTGAATGCGTATGAATGGATTGTTTGAGGTGGTGGTCAGAGGGGCCATAGGCGCAGAATGGCAGCCACGCCTCTGTCAGTCTGTCAGCTGTGGCTACAATCGTAACTACCACCACCACCAGCATGAATGTGTGTGAATGAATAATTGACAGTGTAAAGCGTCTTTGAGTGTCTAGAAAAGCGCTATATAAATCTAATCAATTATTAACGTGGGTCTTGTGGTCTGCACTCAGCATTTTTGACTTAATGATGAACCTGCACCTAATTTAGGAATGAAAATTACAGGTTACAAACATGGAAGAGTCCTAATTTAAATGCTCTCCAATCCTACCAGGAGCTGGTAGTGAGCCTTCCTTTAGCGACATAGAAATTATAGCACACAAACTGACTTTCATTGTGTTTCACACTATCTGCTAACTTCTGTTTGTCATTGCTGAGGAGGACATCTCAATGATTTTCTCCTCTTCAGGTGAAAAACTCAAAGGCATTTTGCGACTGAAATCTGTTTGGTTTGAAGGTTTGTTCCTGTTGCTGTTGCTGCTATGGCTGCTCCTGATGTTGCTGCTGCTGTTGTCACTGCTGCTGTCACTTATACTACCCAATATCTCCTCCCAAGTAGCCACACCCTGATCAGCAGCCTCCCTCATTCTCACGTGGCCTGCCAAACCCATTGGTTTTGCAGTGGATTCGAAGGTGATGGGGATAAGAGTCCACTTGATTGTGTTGCTGGGTGTCTGTGCTTCACCACTAGACCTCCTATGGCTGCTACTGACACCCTGCGTGTTGTTCTCTGTAATAGAGGAAAACCAGTCAACAACTTGGGTCTTCTGCATTGCATTTCATTTATTGATCAACCTGCACCCAATTCAAGCACTAAAGTTACAGTTTACATCAGTACAGACTGAGTTTAGGTGATACAATAGGAGAAGCAAGAAATAAAAGCATCCAAGCTTTTTGGATCTTTCAGATATATATCTCATATATGTCATACATCTCTCATGGTTTTGTGTATTTGATACAAAGCCAGTAGCATTCTGAGTTCATCCATGACAATGTGTGTCATCTCAGGCTGGATGACAGCCCTCGATCATATTTCACATGAATAATGGGGCTCATTGGCTCCATGCAGTGCAAAAACCAAAACCAAAATATTCATGTCAAGTAATTCAGTCAACAATGTGTCACTTTTTTCTAAAAGTTGTGCAACACAACAATCTGCCAGCAACGAGTGACTTCCAAATCAACGTGGAACTGAACTGAATTCTGTCACATTAACGTAAAAGCTGCAGCAGCACAAGATGAGAGACGCTGCAGATTAAATACGCGTTGTTACACCTTCACAAAAATACAGCAGCTCAGTTTGTCACGAAACACTGATCTGCTCTTGTAAAGAGTCAGAACACATGACATTGTTGAAGTTTCTCGAGTAAAACCAAGATATTCTGTGATACGAATGCTCTCAGATGTCGGAAGTGTGTGTGCACTGCTACAGAGTGAGTGTTCTATGTCTCTGCTGCCTTTAGAATGATACACGGAATGTGACATTACAATGAGGGGATTCTGAACAACCAAGACTATGGAATTTAGTTAGAAATAAATAAAATGATAATAACAATCCAAACAGGAATCATTTATTTCAGATATTTTTTTCATACATTGATTGTATATCCATCTTGTAGAAGAAGTCAGCTGATTAAATGCAGCCCATGTGGAAAGTTTGTTCCTTGTTCTTTTTCCACAGCAGTGATGAGTCTCAACTACCTGCTGTTTACTCCATCACTCAGTGGTTTTCCATAAAGTCTCTTCAAGCAGACAGTTGATATGTTTAAAAGTGACTGTCTGTGGTTTGGACCACAAACATCAGAGTTGTTGAGTCCACTACATCAGTGCACAGTTTGTAATCTGTGCGACACCTGAAGAACGACTCAGTAAGCACAGACATCACCATCATGTCTCCTCAGGAACACCACATCTACAGTTGATCACAGGCCTTCATTAAGACTCATCCACTGCCACTATCTACCTGGTAACTTCCTGCTTTGCAGGCTACAAATGTCCTACTTCACGACTGGGCCTACAGCTGAAACCTGTACTAAACAATACATATCAAGTATTACTGGAGTATCTGCACACACCTGATAAAAAGTACAAATAAAATACAAATAAAAAGTATTCACCTGACTAGTTTCATTCTAGCACAGTCACTCTGTGTTTGAGGACAGCCTGCTCTCAGCAGATTTACACATGTGCCATATTTCTTCATGATGGATTTAACTCTCCTTCAAGAGATATTCAGTGACTTAGAAATGTTCTAGTAAATACTGACTTGAAGGAAGTGTATAACTATGAATTCACTTATTTTACTTTTTAATTTTGTAATAAATTGACATTACTTTGTACAAATCTGTTTTGAGTTTGATGTGAAAATCGTTTTTGTAAATTCTACATAAGAAAAAATAAATGAATTGACCATGACTCAGTGTTGAGAAGCAATATAAGGGAGAAACCTCCAAGTGGGAGGGGACTGAAAACTCTTCATACACACTGTATGTTTTATAGAATTCTACGTCTTTTTTTTCTGTTTGTCTTTGATTTTGGCAAATAAGGTCTGTTGATACTATTTCCCTTCTAACTGTATCTGTAATACAACAGCATTGAGTTCACTCTGCTGTCTGTTTTCTCTCCTCTCACCTCAACTGGTCAAGGCTGATAGCCTGAAACTTGCCGTGCCGCTGGTTGCTTCCTGTTAAAGGGAGTTTTTTTCTCAACAGTTTGCAGAGAGGGAATCATTGAATTGTTGGATTTGTTGTGTTTCTCCCGACACTGTAAAGTCTTGACTTTATGTGAAATTCAGTTGAACTCAGTTTCATTTGTATAGCGTCAATTAACAGCATCTGTCATCTCATAGCACTTCACATCCAACCCAGTCACACAGCAATTCATGAACCTCCAGAAACTTCATCTATTGATTCGTGTCCGAGGACACGAGTTGCCCAATTTTTTTTGTGTTCCCCACTAC
>NW_007577843.1:548403-551648 GCF_000690725.1 Stegastes partitus | reverse complement strand
ATTGCGGAGCTAAAAACTAGTAGGAGTTTCCAGAGGACCACAGGATGTGACGGACCGTTTATTTTCCTGTCGGCACTTCCTTATAAGCCTGGTCTGTATGGCTAGTGAATGGGAAGGCTAATGCTAACAACAACAACAATAACAACAAGCCAGAGCTGGAAGACGTTCCGGTGTCATTAAAATCACCCATTTGGGATCACTTCGGTTTCCTGGTGAAGTCCGAAAAAGGAGAAAAACAAGTTGACAAGACGAAAGCCATATGTCCACACTGTGGAGTGGTCCTCAACTATGCATCTGGCAACACGTCAAACTTACACACTCATTTGAAAAGGCAGCATCCAAGCGTAACTGCCCGCTGTGCTGGAGCTCTGACTCCATTCAGTCCTCAGTCCTCACCGCTGTCTTCTCAGCAGCACATGAGGAAGCTACAGCCAGGCAGCATTACAGGAGTGGGCTGAGTGGAGCTACTGACAGATAAGTTCATAACAGCGTTGTGACATTAACAATAACTCAACATGTCTCCTGGTTCACTTTAACTCTCTTTGCCATGAGTCATGACGACTGACGCGTGATTTGTTGTGTCAGTCATGCTTTTCATTTATCTTGCATTGCTAAAGTTGTGCTAACCTAGCTTAAGCTACTCCATGTCAGTTTGTGTTAGCAATAACCTCGCTGTAGTTATGCCAACCTAGCATAGCGTTAGCTAACAGCTTAAAAGCCAGTAAGTAACTGCAGAAATAAGTGTAGCAAATGTTTGAGAGTACAGAACGAACGTTCATCACTCCGCCAGCTTGTTGTTGATGATATCAATGTTAATTCAAATGCTCAAGCTATGTTCTGATTCTCCATGAATCTAATAGTGTAGATCAAATGAATGCAGAACTTGCTGGAAATCACAATATGGGGGAAATAAGCTGCTTGGTGGAGGTCTGCGCTCTCAGAGTGCTCTTCTAGTTAGCCATGTTTTACAAACTCACCCCATTTATGAACAGCATACAAGCTCAAATTTGGCTGCATAATACTTCTTTCATTTATGTGAAAAATATTCATTTATTTTTCTATATTTATTGCGAACTTGGTTGTTTGCAGCAGTGTCTTCCTTTTTTATACTGGAAAAGTAATTCAGTTATATTTACAGCAAACCAATAAGCTGGAATTGTTAATGCTGCGCTTGTACTTTTATTTATTTAATTTTGTTTATTTGATATTGAGAACAATGCAGCAGTATTTCTGTTACAGTTGTATATATTGTACATTTATTTTGATTTACTGAGCTGCTAACAGCTTTTTGGTTTAATACAATAAACAAATGTTTTGGATTAATTATGAGCAGGTTTACTTTTTAAAAATTTTTCCCCTTAACTGAGAACCGAACCAAACCATGACTTCCGTACTGAGGTACGTACCAAACCGTGATTTTTGTGTACGTTACACCCCATATATATATATATGTTTTTTTTTGTTGTTGTTGTTGTTGTTTTTTTACAATATATTACTAAAACATTAACTGTCGCTCCCTCAGATGTAATGTGAATCACAGCACAACAGTCCTTTAATCGTACTGATCAGGAGTTTAATTTAAACAATGTACACAAATGTCCTCTTTAATTCTTAACCTCAACATTAAATCTATTTATTATTTACACAGAATGAATTCTGTCTCAATGCTGTCTTTGTTCACTAACTTCGTTTTTAGCTTGGTTTTAAACCACATAAATTTAAGTTCTAACATTATACACATCATGAACTTGTATATAAAGTTACATTCACAATAACTTAACCTTAACTGTATATGAATTATCAGCTACATACACCTTAGCCACGTTAGCAACATTTGCTTAGCATTAGCGGCGCACATTAGCCACATTAGCACGTGTTGGCAGCTGTATAACAATAATCTAAATACAGAAAACGGAACACACAAACCTCATTGGCTGCATTACAACTCACAGGGAGGGTAACGATTCTNCAGTCACACAGCAATTCATGAACCTCCAGAAACTTCATCTATTGATTCGTGTCCGAGGACACGAGTTGCCCAATTTTTTTTGTGTTCCCCACTACAAATTTCAAACCAGTACATTATCAATACACGTATCTTTTGTGTCTGGGCCATGTTTTTTTTTGTTTTTTTTTTAGTTCTATTTATTATGTTGTGATGTCAGGGCCGGCCCAAGCCTCCAAGGGGTCCTATGCAAAACATGATTTTTGGGGCCCTCCATTAATGTTGATAGTACTGATCAATGATCAGTCACACACCTACTATAAACCTATTTCATTTTCTAATTTGTTACAACGAATACAACTGTAAAACTCGATGTGAGACTTCTTGTTGTTAGATTGTAATCCACAGTGATAAAGGTTGTTGAAGCAGATTTGCAAACCAGCAGAAAAATCTTACTATTAAAGTTTGGCAAAAGTCAGCAACTCTCCCTGCTGGCCGCACAGAGAAGCAATATATAAAACCTCAAAGAGCTTCACAGTAGCAGCAGTGCTGTTTGCAGCATCCTTTTATATACCAGGGGCCTCATTTATCATCAGTGTGTAGAAAAGGTTCTGAATTCTGTCGTGTGCATTACATTTAGAGTATGCGTAAGTACAAAAAAATCTGTATTCATCAAACGTAGGTTCGTGGGTCATACAGCTCCTGCTTTTAGACACACCCACAGAGCTGTTCTGCACAATGAATGAGTCGTGCATTCCTCCAGGCCACCGGGCAACAACGCTGGATAGCGACAAATGTGCATCACAAATTACTTGTACGTTGATTGAATGAAACACTTGTCTATTTACAAAATTAAATTCATCAGTGATTGTGCTTTGATTGCAATGTGGGTGCAGTCTATGGGTCCACTTTTGTTACATAACATCTCACACCTCAAACCTTAGAGATGATTGTGCGTGAAAATCCCAGTCGATCAGCAGTTTCTGAAATACTCAGACCAGCCCGTCTTCACCAACAACCATGCCACTTTCAAAGTCACTTAAATCACCTTTCTTCCCCATTCTGATGCTCAGTTTGAAGTGCAGCAGATCGTCTTGACCATGTCTACATGCCTAAATGCATTGAGTTGCTGCCATGTGATTGGCTGATTAGAAATTTGCGTTAACAAGCAGTTGGACAGGTGTACCTAACAAAGTGGCCGGTGAGTGTATGTGCTGTCTGATAGGGAAAAAACGTGTCCCAGACACGAAAGATAAGTCCAATTGAAATGTATTGGTTTGACATTCATGCTGGGGAACAC
>NW_007577843.1:533784-546158 GCF_000690725.1 Stegastes partitus | reverse complement strand
ATGTGTTCGATTAATATCTTAATCTTACAAACACCTGACTGCGCATCAGATTATTTTCTCTGACTTTAGTACCTTCCTGCAGCGTCCCACAGCAGCAGAAACAAATTATGTCCACATTTTGTGTAAATCTTTGCATTTTATAAGCAGAAGGATCTTTTTCAGTCTGTAAATATCAACAAAAAGTCTTGCACAACACAATCAGTGTCTGGAAACCAGCAGTCTCCACCATCCACCTGCCAGTCAAGCATCCACCTTAAATCTCTGCCTTTAAAACAACAAAGCTCTCTCCACCTACAGCCTTTGCACCCACCACCAGCAGCTTCATCTGCTCAGCTGGAGATCCAACATCTGCATGCTGCCAACAGCAACCATCTGCTGCCTCAATCCACCGACGCCACACACATCACTGTATCAAGAAAATAATTACATTTCAGGATGAAATCAAATCTCATACATCTTCACAAGTGGCATTATTAACAAAACAAAGCTTTAACACATTGCATGGCATCAGTGAGCTACAGTTTATCATATTTTTGCTACTGATCAGTGTTTATTTGCTTCCACAGACGAAATAGAAATGTATTTAGACACATAACATACTGTTTTGGTGTCTTTATATATTTCTTTCTTCTTCTTTTAATATCTGTTTTGGAGATATGAATAAAGAACAAAACAGACCAAATTTACATCGAAAAAAACTTTTTAAAAAATGCTACAATGTCATCCACTTTGAACATGACATTATATGACTTAACACTGCTTAACACTTATATTTAACACTGTGACACTTCTGTATATTCTGTACAGTCTTGTATTTGTATTGCTAAAGAGACCAGAGTCTTTGATCAAATTAGAAAACAGCTTCCATTTGCTACATGTAAAAACTGGCTTAGAGCTGAGGATGAACTTGTCTGACATGGCTGAGGCCTCAAAACGTTCTTCCCTTGTGGTCCACAAGGAGGCGACACAAGCTCACAGTACTGAGTCACTGCTCACTTCTTCTCCACCAAGTGGTTTCTGAAAGCCAGTTTGACACTGATCTTTAAGTACTAATGGTGGAGGAAGCATTAAGTCTTTTACTTCAAAGCTTATGTAGGAATGTTACATTTTAAAAATTCTTAGTTTCGTGAACATGTAAATAGGGTTTTATGTCAGTAATTTAAATTTTGGTTTTGATAAAATTACAATATTTCCAACTGTGATTTGTCCCAGAACATCAATTCAAAATTAATTGACAATAATCAAAGCAATTTAAAAGCAATCAAAAATGACTTATCTGTGTGTTATCTAACATTTATGTTGCAGTTCAAGACAGAGCAACATCAAAATTTGGATATAAAGTTAATCTCATGACGTAAGATCACTCCCCAGGTCTCCTTCAATATTTTACAATAAGTTTTATAATAACAGCGACCTAATTACTGTTTAAATGCTCACTCAAGCATACTTCATATGACGCGTGTGTAAAATATCTTAACCATGTTTACCTTCTATGAAAACAATTAAAAAAAATACTATGTTGAAATTATTAGATCTTACTACACAATTGCGTTTTTTATTATTTACACAACAACTTATGAAACTGCTTTTAAAGTTGCAGCTACTTGTTCACAAGGAGCTGATGTTATTCTTTTTTTCTGCTGGGAGGTTAATTTACTGTGTGTCAATGAACTGCATTCTCATCTGCAAGGTAACCAAGAATTGAAAGTATTCAACAGATGTAGTGGAGCAAAAAGATGTATCACGGAGAACAAAATGAAAGATTTGTGTTGGAGTAAATGTAATTAGTAACTTTCCACTACTGGGGCCACCAGAGGCAGATAAGATCATGTATACACACAAAAACCCTGAACTGATAATGATGTGCACACAAAGTGGCCTTTTATTGTAAAATGTACAGTTTTGTGTGGAGCTAATTGGTGGAACCGCTGTCTTCTTGGTTCATATCTACCTAATAAAAGGTCAACACCAACCCCATCTATCACAGAACTACTGTACAGTATCTGTACGTGTTTCTCACCATTGTTTTAAATCTACAGGCTTGGACTTGAGATGTTATGAGATCATTGCACAGACAAGAAGAATAAAAACATAGTTCTACTAAACATAATCACATCATTTTTGTCCAACCTTTGCTGTGTTTCTGAAATTCTGGTTTAGCTACTTCAAGGAAAGCAAATCAATTAGTGGATGCAGCAAATGAAGCAATACATGCAGAAACTGCTCTTAACTCCCTGACACAAGATTATAAAAAGAAAAAAAAAAGAACATTGCACTGCAGGTTCCAGGTAGGAATGTATACAGGGCATTGCTGAAAAAGAGAACTTCTTTTGGTTAAACCACCTTCAATCTTTCTGTATCCAATGCACAATTCCCATGTTTCCAAGATTTACCACTATTCTGACTCTAGTCGATAGACCTGTTGTACTTCAGCACACTGTTGATTCATGAATACTCTTGAGGCAGTAAAACTGCACTGACACTATGTAAGAATGTCACTCTGTAGGGTTGTATAGTCAGAAAAAGTCAGGTCATTGTAAGACTGAGGATAGTATCACTCCCCTGCTAGAGAGAGAAAGTCATCTGAAGTCAACCATCTAAAACAGGATCACCAACATTCGTCTGTGACTGCAGCTCTGATTGACAGGCTGTCTGAAATTAGAATCAGTTTGTCTGATAGAGCTGATGTTGCCCTGAATGAAGTATCATTCCAGGAGTTTAAATGTGTTAGTTTGTTAGTATTGTGATACTTGAATGTAGGCCATGTTATATTAGTCCCACACTTCAATAACAATGTTCAACATTGTCTTTTAAGGTGAGCAAGGAAAGACGTGCATCTGTCTTTAAACCTTAATGAGCATGAATGTAGTTATAGAGTTTATAGTGTACAAGGATGTTGGCAGTGAATTCTTGGGTCCTGTGGGTTTGCAGGGATGGGCCGTCTGTGCACTGGACTTGTTCTGGTGAATTCCATGGCTGCTCGATCAGACTGGAATCGACTTGAGTTCTCTGCCGTGTTCCTCGAGCCTTTTCCTGGAGATTTTGATCTTGTTTTTTTTTTCTGTTGTTGCCATACACAGTAAGACATGACTGTAATTTTTCATCCACTGTACTCACCCACATCTATCACTCCTCTTAAAACAGGTTGTTCTGAATTTCAGGTACAAACTAGCAGCATAACATGCTGCAACAGTCATAAAAAGCTACACCACAACTGTGGCAACTAAAGAGTAAAGAATAGTAGCTGTTATGGTAAAAGTAGAATTTGCAATTGTATTAGTAGTTGTAGCAACAGTCATAGTGGTGATAGAAGCAGTAATGACAGCGATGCAGTTACAAAACTTTTCTTCTGAATATAACTGGATCTAATAAAGATTGAGCTTCTGTATGGATATAAAGCATAGAAAACAAAACTGGTTGTGGCACCTCATCCACAACTTTGATGTTTAATCAGGGCGACACATTGGCAGGACCTGCAGACTGTAATGTTTGGGAAGGAAAATGTGCTGGAGGGGATGACAGCTCCATTCAACGCTGAAGTCATCAAGTTTCTGGATGACTCATCTTGGCATCTGAAGTCAGAGCAGGTTCTGAACAAGACTGTCATTCTCTCAGAGCCAGGTGCCAAGTATCAGGGTTGTAACCCCGGCCTCATGCTGGTTGCACCAGGTGGGACAGAGAATCGGAGACTGGTCAAGGGGCAACGCCATCAAACACTAAGCAGACATCTGATTTTCTGCAAGAGGGTCTTTTTTACTCTCATTCATGTTTACATTCCTTAAATGTATGCCATCCTTTTTATTCAAATAAATGAAAAGTCTAGGGGAGTGTTTGAAGAGCTGGTTCCATCACTGTGCATTCTGACAACAGAGCAGGACACCAAGAGGCAGATTCCTCAACACACTGTGCATTATAGTGTGTATGTGCTGCTAATTCTTGAAATCCCTCAGAACAAGGCGGTTTGGTGTAGATGGAAAGATGAACAGGACATCAGGGGTGCGTTTCATAAAGCAGGTTCAACAAACTGAGTCTAATCCTGAACTCTGAGTTCATCTACTCTGAGATAGGAAACTCTGAGTTTCCTTCATTTCAGGGTTAACAGACTTAGCATTTTCACTAAACTTGCTTTGTGAAACGGACCTCAGGACAAGCCCTATGCTGGCAGAACATTCAATACAGTTAGGTTTCTTTAATCACACTGAGGTAAAATGTGGATCAAAGTTCTACATTCATAGTTTTACCTCAGTAAATGTAAAGAACTAGCTGTGAAATTCATTCAAATGAGGGGGTTAGTGGCAAAGTGGGCCAAACCACATGGGGTCAAAATTTTGCGTAGCTAAAAAAATCCTGGTTGTTGCAGGAGTCATTATAGTCATCTAAAGATGTTTCAACACCGTCCAGAGATAGAAACAGCTACTTTGTGATAACTTAACTAAGTTTTAATTGTGCTTTTCCTTTTGCTGAATGCCAAAGTGGGCCGTACCACATTTTTTACTTTTTGAGAAAAGAACGGATCCAAGGTTTGTCTTGCTAAATAGCACTGGAGAGTTTACATGGGTCACCATTAGGAATTAGAGATACTTTTGAGGACCATGGGGGTAGAAATTGATGCTTGGTGGTGGTTCATTAAGTTTTTATTTTACCTTACTGTACCTACAAGTTGAGTTTTCACAAGGCTTGAAGTCGCGCTGTCCACCATCTTGAATCGCAAACACATGCAACTACCTGCGCACGTGATATAATTGTCAGCAATTCCTGTGGCTTGGCCCAGTTTACCACTAAATGTTCATGCCAAAGCCATTATGGGCCAAACTTCAAAGTGGCATTGTGACATTACAAGTGGGCTGTTGGTTGGACCACTTTGCCACGAACTAGTAGATCATGAACGCATTGACATAAAACTCAACTTTGGATTTTTTGTGGTTTGACCCGCTTTAGCACTGAACCCTTCAAATAATATGAAGAGTTATTGGATTGTGTATGAAGCTTAGCTAATGTTAACACCTTTGTATACCATTTAGGGTTGGCCTTACCATGTAATGTTAATATAAGTGTTACAAGAAATAGACTCTGTTACATAGTTAGCTGTTGTATAACGTCACTAAAACTAGTAACTCAAGACCCATCAAAGAAAATCCCTCTGAACAGTTGTGGAGTAGAAGTTTAAAGTAGCAGAAAAAAGAAAAGACACACAAAAGTAAACTAAACCTCAAAACCGTGCTGAAGAACAACACTGAGATCTGAACACTGTAGTCAAGAGGTAAACCTTTTTAGGGAGACCCTAAATAGAATAGGGTAGCATTTTAACTAATGGATATTCCCATGAAACCAGGTGATAACTTACAATAAGACATCAGTGTTTTTGGAAGTGTTACGTTTTAAGATGCAAGGCATTACCTATCTAAATATCTAATTTAGATAAATGCTGAGTAGACAAAGTAGTGGAATAAAGATCTAAATTTGTATTATGGATGTTTCTACCCACTAGTCTGAAAGAAGATATATTGTGCAGACAAAATAGCTCAAAGTCTCAAAATTTAACAGAGCATTAACAAACTGTGATTGCCTGTATTGTCACACCTTCGAAGACATATATCTAGATATATGTTAAAAAATAGTCCACTCTTACCACAAAAAACTAACAAATGCCTTTGGTAAAAAGTCTTTGAATTATATCCACTCCTTTCCATTCATAAAATATGCAGAATCTATGCTTATATTCTAGTTTGAAGAGTTTAACTGTAGGGCACCACATGTCTCGTATTTCACTGAAGATCCATTCTGCATGTGGGCAATGTAGGCTTCAAGTTTCAACATGCCACTTGCACATTGGACTGTGACCGGCTGCAAAGAAGTTGTCACAAATCATGTGCACAGTAAGATGTCAAGTGAGCTCAGAGAGAAATTGACTAAATTCCTAAATCATTTAAATTTGCATCATGTTACAATAATATTCTAAGTTGTAAGTGTAGGGTGTTTCACCATATGTAAAATACAAAACAAACAGGTTAGACAGACTGTATTCAAAATGCAGGCCCTGAAGTCCATCTCAGCATAGAAAAGTTAGTCATAAATCAATGGATCGATGTTCTGCAGTTCTCTGCAAATTATGCTTGTCAAATGGTTTTTGCTGAAGAGATTTTTCTGCTCTATCTTCCTCTGAAGATGCTCTGTTGGATTCAGAGAGAATGCCAAGAGTGTGCAAAGCTGTCATCAAAGCAAAAGCGGGCTACTGTGAAGAATCTGAAATAGAAAACATATTCTGGTTTGTTTAACACAGTTTTTTGTTTATCACGTAGTTCCATATGTGTTCTGTCATAGATTTGATGTCTTCATCTGCAATGTAGAAAATAGTTCAAATAAATAAAAACCACTGAATGAGAAGGTGTGTCCAAACTTTTAAAGGGTGTTGTACATTACAGTGTTTCCTCTACATTCATTTAGGACCGCCATTCCGAAATCTTAGCCGCCGCTCTTTAAATATTTTTTTTTATTTATTGTTGCAAGTACACCACCGCCGCATGTCTCCACCTTTACAGCAGAGTCCTGCACTGGGTCGGGTACTTGCGAGTACGAAGGTAAACTACAGATAATTATCTTGCTGGTTTCAACTCTTTGGGGGGTTCATATGACGATAATTACTGGCAAGTACTAAGGTAAACTACAGACGGAGCGTCGCTGTAGCTCACCTGGTTGAACTGGCGTCCCATGTATAGGGCTACAGTGTCGATGTGGAGGTCATGAGTTTAAATCCCACTTATGGCCCTTTCTCACACGTCCTCCCCACACTTTCCTGTCTCTCTCTGACTGCACTATCGAAGAAAGGCACAAACACCAAAAAAACAAAAAGATGTCTTTATTTTAAAAAAAAAAGAAAAAAAGGTTAACTACAGATAACTGTCTTGCTCAGTTTCTACTCTTTGGGGGTTAATACTATTATAAAGGCCTTTATTATACATATCTATGGTTAATACAACGTTAATTAATTGCGAGAGCGTGGAGAGTGACATCACGTCCAGCACCAGGCTCCAGGTCAGAGAGTCAGAGGAGGGTTGTCCTGGAGAATAGGGCAGCGACTTACTGGAGAAAAGGTAGCTTATTAGCTTGAGATAACTCAGAATAGATTTTACAAGTTAAATAGACTTCTTCAAAATATTGATGGCTAGTTAACATGACGTAATACATCGATATCTTAAATTAATTGGGCCCAGTGCCAACTCAGTGTTGCTAACGTGAATAAACTGATAGCATTAAGCTAACATCTACACGCCATGATGGAACTGCTGACTGCATCTTCAGATGAGCTTGTTCAAGAGAAAGACACCTGATGAAGATGATGCTAGTCAGGCATCATTAGCTATTGAGTGACTCATAAATGATGATTGTTAGGTAAAAAATAGTGTTCACACTGTAATCAGATGTGATGTGAGTGTAAATGATGTATCGTTAATGTTTTATGTAATCGTATAAGACAAGTAACATTAGACAGGGAGGAGCAATGGACAGCAGCAGACAACTATTATTATATTATCAGACACAAACTAGAAACAATTTTCAATGATTAGGGTGTAGGAAACTGAGAGAAACAATGTCATTATAGTTCCTATTTGTAGGTGAAGACTGACTGACAAACAGGCTGCAGGGGGATCAGCTTGCAGCTTGTATGCTTTTGAGCATCAGCGGCCACCTCTCGGAGAATTTCCCTACAACAGAGCCTGAGAGCTCTTCTATACAAACCCAGAAAAATGAATTGTTCGAGCCTGTGTGCAAACTTTGCCACTGATTCTGCAGCCCCATCAAGTAATTATTATTTATTGTTTTTATTATTATTTATTGAATTTTATAGGTTTTTTTTTATTCTTTTAATTTTTACATTCAGCCTTTAAAAAGCTATTTTCCCCTGGCCATTCAATAAATAGATTGGAAAAGTAAATCTGCAGTCAAATGTAATTTGTTTACCTCACCACAGCTCCTGGACAGCCTGCCCCCACTGCTGAAAAAAGTCCTAGAGGAAATACTGCATTACTTAGCCAGGTCATAGTTTTACACTACACCATCTTATTTATTTATTTATTTATCTATTCATTCATTCATTCATTCATTCATTCATTCATTCATTCATTCATTCATTTATTTATTTATTTATTTATGGGTGCATCATTCTGCACAGTGAAGGCCAAACATCCAAGCTCAAGCACAACATATTTTGTGAGAGGAGAAGAACTTTCAGGACATTAAGGGAACTCTTTACCACCGCTATATAAACCTTTAGAATCTGAGGACAGCTATACTTTAGCTTCATTGAGTGAATCCTTGAAACAAGGTTGAATAAACTGAAGTCTTTCACTATTTAGTAGCAGCACCTGCTGCATCCAGTCCTCAGTCATGGGCTACTGGTTAAACAGAGAGAGACAGTGTGAGGGACTAAATGAAGGGGAGATGTCGAGGTGAACTGAGAAGGAGAGAGATTGGAGCTCAGAAAGGGAACAGAAGAAGAGAGAGGAGCGCTGACTTCAGATCAGCTGGGATGGTGACTGAACAGAGGCCTGGTTCAGCTACTGGCAGCCCCTCAGGGACAATCAGACGGAGATGTGGCCCAGATCCATGCTCTCCTCCTCCTCCTCCTCCTCCTCCTCCTTCCTTCCATTTCCTCTCTCCTTGTCAGTAGAGTCAGTATCTAGACCTTCCATGTCTTCCTATTTGAAACTGTGGCCAGGATATGGGATCCGGGGCTCATTGCCTCACTCGTTTTGTTTTTTTTCCTGTCTGCCTGCCGGCTGAGCTGTGCTTCAGAGCCACAGCACACAGGGCCCAGTGATGGCAGACCTGCTGCCCTCTCAGTCCACTATGCCCTGTCAACAAAAAGGGAGTCATTGTGCCTGCTGCGTGTCCCAACAATGAGCGAGTTAATATGAGCCAAGTATTCCCACAGGATTGAGGCGGGGGGCCTCTGACTGAAGAGACCCTGCTGCTGCTGCTCCCCGACTCTGGCTCCATCCATCAGTGTCCGAGCCATCATCTCTGGTTACACTGCTTTCTCCCCAACCTGCTATGATGGTCATCATCTCAGCTCAGGGCTGCTGTCCTGTTCTCACATCCCTGCACGCCCTTCCTGTTATGACCCTAGGATGGTTTATAGGTCATATGGACTCATAAACCATGAGACTGTTGGCACATCCAGCCCATGCAGGAAGCAATGAGCAGCATTCTATTCAATAGTTGAATGTAATAGAGGGAAATATTGTACATTTTTACCCCATTAAATGTATTTGACAGCTACAGTTGTACAAAAATATATGACCAAAAAAAAATGGTGTATTGTTACAGCTTGAAGATTTACTCCTGTGAATTAACATTGCACTCCCATGAAGCTGGAGTCACAATTGACGCAGCAGAGAACAAGGTTTTTAGTCTTAGCATAAGTCAAGCACCAAAACACTGGACCCTACAGAAAACAATAGTAACATATACTGGCAACAGACACTTCATCAACAGCAATAAGTAAATCGTTTATTTGAATGGCTAATATTTTCACTTAAATGCATCGGATGCAAGCGACCATGAAAGTACATAACAAAAGAGCAAAATTTAGTTACATAAAATTATGTAATTTTAGTAAATTCCGATCCTGCTCTCGTTCTGGCTCATAACTGCACCTCCCAAAAAATGTTCATGCATTTCAGAACTCTGTGCTTCCAGTTTCTAACACAGGGCTTCTTTTATAAATTTGAAATGATTTTCTCAAACTCGACTTCCACAGATATTTTCAACCATCTCCACAGGCTCAATATATGATGTGTAAACCAACAGCTTAAACATCCGCTTTCTGTGCATAGAACTTGTACTTGTAGCTGCATTTTTACATTGTAATTGAATTGTATTGAATTTCCCTTCTGGGATAAATAAAGTATTTTTCATTTCATTAATCTTACTATGTTACTGAAGCAAAAGATCTAAATACATCATGATCTGTTTAAAATATTTAAGAAATGTTAGAAATATAAAATGGTTTATTTAATGTGAAAGGATATGTCTTTTGTGTTGTGCTTTGAAGAACTATCTAAAATTAGTCATTTCTGTCCATGTGCTTTGATATAATACTTAATGTTCTTCCCTTTGGGCAAAAATGTGCCTTTTATCAGATAAATTGCCATTTGCTGATTTGCATGTTCATCGTGTGTATGAGACTTCTCCTATTAGCATTCACATGCTTTCATATGTCACAGATGTTTCTCAGGTCCTAACGTCATTATAGAGGCTGAACTGGAGGCAGGGTTATTCATAAACTGCCTGCCTCCCATCAATAGCTTCCCCTGTGAGGGCGCAAGCTTCCCCTCTGTAGTCCAGTCAGGCCAATTACAGCCAACATAATTAGCCACATTTGGCTTTCAGTCAGTGTTCAGTTAGATGTAGTGAGCAAAAGTTCTTCCCTTCAGCTGTTTGTAAATAGTAAAGTCTGGGTAGGTCCTGGGTTCATGGAGTGGATAAAAGCAGCTCAAAAGCAAAACTGTAAGACACATTTTGTTTAAATATGTGTCATAGAAAGAAGAGAGGACGACTATCAATGGAAAAAAATAGTGTGTAATATGTTAGACTCTTGATGCGTTCTGGTTTCCCTGCATTATGACTCTCTGTCCCAAGTCTATTCATACCTACTGCAGAGATAAATCTGCAGAGAGGGAAAAAAAGGATTTTTCTAATCTTGTAAATATCTGCCAAATGTCACTGTGATGCCCCTGTGGGATCACCAGGGACTGTCTTTGCTGCTGCTGTCATCTTGGAGGTGTGTCCCTAACCTCTCTCATTTACAGTGGCTTGATTGGAGTAACTCAGCACACCTGGGCCCAGTGTGATGAAGGTACTTAAGTTCTGCAGTTTCTCTAACTAGTGATGGCGACATGAAGCCTCATGAGGCATTGAATCACTTGAGCCAACTGGTTCATTTTTTTTGAAGCTTCATGTGCACAAGAAAACTACCAAGCAAGGTGTATGATCACAGCCAGCTGAATCTTAACATGTGTGATGCATTGAATTTATGTGTCTGTTATGGCTCTTGGGAATGACTATGAATTACAAAAAGTGTATGACAAAATATTTTGTCTACATAAATTATCACATATGTGTATAATAAAATATTGTTTGAATTGAATCCCAAAATAGTAATATCATATGATATGTCATGTTGTATAATAATGTTTTTCTGTCACTTAAGGAAAATGGCATGGGCTTAATCAGGCAGAAGACAGTGAAAGTGCTTGTGGAATTAGGAAGAGGGCACTGAATATGCTTGTGTAACTTGGACAATGATGTAGAGAACCAGGGAGATTTTATGCATTTTTATTCAGAAATAACAATTTCTCAACAGTTTTTGGTTTAAACGATTCCTTTTTTTTAGACACAACCTCTCCAGCCTTTGAGAACAGCCTTTTCACATGGTACAGGAGATGCTGGTGTGCACAAAAACATAAGAGCAAGAGTGTATAAATGGGGGTACAGTAATTTTTGCCTCTCCCAGTAGTCCAAAGGGTTTCCCAGCCTGTTTATATTTGACTCTGAAAGATTGCGCTGGACCTCCACAATGGCATCTGCAGTGACATTCTGACTCCTCGGTGCAGCCATGACGCTGGCGTCCAAATGACGCCACAGTTTACTACCTAAGAGGAAACCACAGATCATGTTAGTAAGTGTTCTAATAGGAATAATTGATCTCAAAATGTAGAATGATAGATTACCTCCAGTGACATCATGAGAGGTGGAAGCCTGGGGAATTGCCTCTCTGCTTTGTGTTGACCGTATGACGGTGGCACACTCGGAGGTCAGATGCTTTACTGCTTCAGTGGCTTTTGTTTGGCTGAAAAACGCAGTTACTTTATATCCGGGGTCCAGGAGTGTAGCAAGGGACATGATGCTCATTGACTGCAAAGTGTGCAGTTTCTCCCGGAGTTGCCTGATGAGCTGGTCTCCCATTTCTAATGCTACTGCAGGTGCCGGCTTTGTCACTTTGTCCTGAAGGGTGTGTTCTAGCATTTTCATGAGGGGGACAACTTTTGAGGCAGACACATTTTCCTCTGCAGAGAGCTCCACAGTGGCATCATAGAAGGGAGACGGCAACAAAAGCTACCCTCCAACAATGTTGAACTCATCAGCTATTAAGAAGGAGATGTCACGCTGCTACCCAGCTCATGCTGCTCCTACTGGCTCCCTCAGTTCAACCAAACGTTGCAGCATCAAATACGTGCTGTTCCATCTGGTGTCTACTTCTTGCATGAGCTTAAAATTTTGCATCCCCAGATGAAGCTGCACTTGTGTAAGCTTCTCCGTTAAAGATACAGAAAGACAAACTATTAACGTTATTATATATTGGAATAAAAGGA